>NC_056738.1:329798624-329981742 GCF_019279795.1 Protopterus annectens | reverse complement strand
CATCCACCTTTGTCTCAAGCAATCTATATGAATGAGGCATAAAGTGGTGATATGGGGAAACTGTCGTTCATCAAAATCAGTGTCTTCCGTTGACTCTTGTGGGGAGTCCACGTCCTTTCTCTTGTATGTATGTTTCCAAGAAGCCTTTGCAGTGGGATGCTCCAACAAAGCTTCAGAAGATGAATGGGAGTCCTGGATATGGACTGTCCCAAGGCTTGAAAAAATCGACTGTCCTGACTGGATAGAAACAGCAGGATCAGGACCAAAATGCTTCTGATGAGCATAGACAGAGCAGTGTGCTTAAGAGCTGCCCGCCAGGAAGAGAAAGCTCTCTCTAGGGGGCCTTGAAAGTTGAAGTCAAGAGGGAACCAGGGACCACCCTAGACAAAGCCAAAGCATCAAATCTAGTTTGGTGCAGGCTCCAAATTCAGCTAAGCTCCAAAATAGACTCCAGATCAGTGGTATCTAGCATCAATGCTCTCAGACGAATGGAGAGCTTTGACAACTTCAGAGTTCATCTCTTACCCACAGCTACTCTCAGATCTGGTGCCAATGCTTCTGCTCAGAAATCCTTTTAAGTCAGACACGCACTGAGCCAGTCAGATCACAGCTACCATTGGAATGGAAGATAAAGTCTTCAAATCAGACAAGGACAACCCTTGGGTGAAATAATGATCCACTGGTAACAAACTGGGAGGGTAGATAGGTTTAGGATTACTTCAGGAAGAGGGAAGGGATCAACACTCATGGGTCCAACAGGGAGGCTGAGCCAGGAGAATCTCCAACTAATTTCGAGTCCGAAGGAACTTCCTCATCATCCTATTCAAGTCCGTTTCTGATGGATGGAACTGATGTGATGGACAAGGAAGTGTAAGGAGGTCTGGAGGAGCTATGCACTGGCCTTTCTTGCAGGAAGCAGGCGCAATCTAGGATAAACTGTCTCCAACAGAAGCTGTAACAACTGTATCCAGAAGAGGTATCTGATCCGACAATATTGGAAGCCAGAGCCAAAGAAATGGACAGGGGAACACTTTTAAACCTATGACTTCTTCCTTGGATTTTTCACTACTTTTCTCCCCTTCAAGTCAAACTGAAGCATTCTTGGAAGATGTGGAAGCTCCAGAGGCAGAAGAAAACAGATATCCTGAGGAGTTTACCACTAGGGCTGGAAGTCTTCACTTCAGAACCTACTTGTTCAGACATTCTAGTAATGGACATCTGGCCAAAGGTAGTACAAATGGAGCCACTTCACCAAGATGAGATGTGCCAAGACGACACACTTCAAATGCATGTCTGAATTAAGAAATCTTGTAGCCGCAGGCCACACATTTCTTGAAACCATGGTTTCTCAGCCATTCTGTAGAGAAAAAATTCAAGTCACAAGAACACGTACTACAGTGCTAGAAAAACTACCCCAAGGACCTAGACTGTCTTTAAAGCCTCACAGAGAGGAACAAAACCCTAAACTACATACTTAACCACTAATGGACAGTCAAAAGAGCGTGCCAAGAGGCAAAGTCAAGTAAAACTTTTTTTTTTTTTTTTTAACAGATGACAGACAACAGCAAAAAAAACTATCAAAGGGAGAAGGGAAAAATAGCTAGAAACAGCATATCATTAAAAAAAGTTACATTACTTAGCTGAAGTGTGCCAGAGAAAAGGACATCATGTCTGTCAAATGAGCAACAAATGAGATCACCTGTAATGCTGGGGATTGAAGGGGATTATGAGGAAAGTACAGTTTTGTACCTACCATAAATGTAGATGCTCGGGTGGTTATGCTGCTGCAGTCATCACACTTGGGTTATTCCTGCTGTCAGGTGGTCCCGCAGTTGGCCTGAATTCCAAAGCCTTGGTCCGGCGTCAGTTGTCTTCGCTTCTTCTCTGTTGTCAGTGCGGCAGGGGTATAAAAGAGGCAGCAAACGCCATTTTCTTCAGTTTTTCTTGCCCCAGATGTCAGGTGCCCCAAAATAAGAAGCTTGCAAAACATACCTTAGTGCAAAACAATGGTACTAGTTGTAAGCAAATACACCATATAGACATGCATCCCAAAGGATGAAGTATATGGAGGTACAAGATAAGCCTCGTTAGGTAGAGGGGATGGAGGGAGGGTAACCTGGACTGCAGCAGCATAACCACTCGAACATCTACATTTATGGTAGGTACAAAACTGTACTATGTTCATCGTGCTATGCTGCTGCAGTCATCACACTTGGGTATAGTCCCAAAGCTATGGTTGGGTGGTAGGAGCTATACTGAGTTATGTGCAGCTAAGATGCCCTGCAGAACTGCAGTGGCAAACCCAGCTCTGGTTTTTGAGTACAGAGGAAGGTGGTAATGCTTGGTGAAGGTGTGCACTGAACTCCAGGTAGCTGCCTCCAGAATGTCCTTTGTTGGGACACCTCAGAGGAAGGCTGCTGAGGTTGCTGTAGCCCTGGTAGAGTGAGACCTAATACTAGCAGGCACTGCTTTCCCGTGGCGTGAGTAGCAAAAGTGGATGCAATGTGCTATCCATTTGGAGATGGTCTGTTTTGAAATAGCCTTTCCTTCTGAGCCTGGTCCATAGGATACAAGGAGTTGGTCAGATTTTCTGAAGGCGTTTGTCCTGTCCAAATAGTAACGTAACTGTCGGTGAATGTCCAAAGAGTGAAGGAGTCTTTCTCCTGTATTCTGTGGGTTTGGATAGCAGGTGGGCAAGTGTATGGTCTGATTGAGAGCCACACTGGATAGTACCTTTGGCATGAAGGAAGGGTTGGTGCGTAAAGATACTCTGTCCGGATGGATGATGAAAGGTTCCACCGCCATAAGTGCCTGCAGTTCTGAGACTCTCCGTGCTGAGGTGATAGCCAGCAGCAGGGCTGTCTTCCATGACAAGTATTGAAGCTCTGCTGAAAAGGCTGGTTCGAAAGGAGTTAGTGTCAACTTTTCCAGAACAAAATTTAGATCCCAAGTTGGAGTAGGTGGTTTTCTGGGGGGTCTTATATTTTTTGCCCCTCTGAGAAACTGCCTTGGCAAAGGATGAGAGAAAATGGGAGGAACCGTATCATATTGAGCTGAAATGGCTGAAGCATGGATCTTTATGGATGAGAAAGAAAGGCCTTTGTGTAGCATCTCAGCTAGATATTGGAGTATGTGCGTAATATCTGGGATGTCAGGATTTAGGCTTCTGGCCTGGCTCCAAGCACAAAATCTTTTCCATTTGTCTGAGTAAGTTTTTCTGGTGCTGGGCCTCCTGGCCTCCAAAATGACATTCTGGACATCCTTTGAGAGAACTGTTTGATAATTTAAGGTATTTTCCATGCAGCTAGATTTAAGGTCCTTAGCTGAATGTGAAGGATCTGAGAGTTTTGCTGGGTTAACAGCAGAGGGAATTGAGGTAAGATCCAAGGAGGGCTGTGAGTCAAGTTTCGTAGTAGTGGGTACCAGTGTTGACGTGGCCAGTCTGGGGCAATGAGGATCATCTGTGGTGTCTCTGATCTGGTTTTCAGTAATACCTGGGTGAGTAGAGGCAGAGGTGGGAAGGCGTAGACTGACAATGCTGTCCAACTGAATGATAGGGCATCCACTTTCCAGACCAGGGGATGGTAAGTCCTTGTGCAAAATGTTTGTAGCTGGCAATTGTTGATTGAGGCAAACAGATCTATGCCTGGTGTTCCCCACCTTTGAGTTATCATTGAGAATACTTGTGGGTGTAGTCTCCACTCGTGAGGGTCTGTCAAATTTCTGCTTAATTCGTCTGCCAAAATGTTTTCTTTTCCTGGCAGGAATTGTGCTTGCAGTTGTACTTGGTAAATTAATGCTGTGTTCCACAAGTCCATTGCCTGTCTGCATAGTGGGTAGGGGTGCGTCCCTCCTTTTTATGTACCACATAACTGTGGTGTTGTCCGTCCTTGTTAGAAGTTGTCCTGGATGCAAAAGGTCCTTGAAGGCTGTTAGTGCATTTTTTACAGCTAGCATCTCCTTTTGATTGATGTGTAGTTGCCTTTGGTTTGCAGACCATTTGCTCTGTATGCACTGTCCTGCCATGTGTGCACCCCAGGCGTAGTCTGATGAATCTGTTGTCAAGGTTTGGTTTGGAGGAGGTGAGACAAAAGGAAGGCCCTTGTTTGCTTGAGCCCACCATAGAAACTCTTTTTGAAGGCAGGGAATGAGAGTTATAGTTGCTTCGAGGCTGTGTGTGTTGGGACCATACACTTTTTAGGTACCATTGTAGTTTTCTCATATGCAGTCTTGCATATGCAATTAGCTGAATGCAGGATGCCATGTACCCCAATGCCTGCAGGAATTTCCTTTTAGTGAGCTGGGTAGAAGCTGCCATCTTTTTGAAGTACTGAGTTAGTTGTTTTTGTTTGTCTGGCGTGAGGTAAGCCATCTGGGCCGTTGTATTCAAGCTGTCACCCAGGAAAATTATTTCTTGTGAGGGTAGTAGTTTTGACTTTGTTTACTGTGTACCCTAGGCAACATAGCAACTTTGTTACAAATGCCAGATGCTGTAGTAGGATGTCTTTGCTGTCCGCTTGGATCAGGCAGTCGTCCAGATATGGATAAATTTGTATTTCTCGCTGTCTGCAGTATGCAATCACTGATGCCAGGCATTTTGAGAATACTCTGGGCGCAGTAGATAAGCCAAAGGGCAATGCAGAGAATTGATAATGCGTTGTGCCTGCCAAAAATCTGAGGTATCTTCTGCAATCTTGTCTGATAGGGACATGCAGGTATGCCTCTTGGAGGTCCGTTACCAGCCAAGACTCCTTGCCCAGCATGGGAAGAAGCTGCTATAGTGTGAGCATTTTGAATTTGGGAATGATCAGGTACGTGTTTAGAATTGAAAGGTCTAAGATGGGTCTCCAGGCTTTGTCCTTTCTTGGTACTAGAAACAGTCTTGAGTAAAATTCTTGACCTTGCTCTTTTGCAGGTACCTTTTGAATTGCTTTCATGTTCATGAGAGCTGAAATATGCTTTTGTGCCTCTGCCCATTGGTTTTGTTGGCAGATTTGGCATGCCTCTTATCCGTGGTAAAGTGTGAAAATGAAATCTGTAGCCTCGGGTAATAATATCCAGAACCCATTTGTCCTTGGTTATGATGTGCCAATTTTGTGGGAAGAGAGCCAGTTTTCCTCCTAGAGGTGCTGCCTGGGCAATTTTGCTTGGCAGGTGAAGAGGAAAGTCATTGAGTTTGTTTTCTGAAGGGTTGAGATCTGTCGTCTTCCCCCTCTGAGTTGTTGTTTGCCATTGTCTAAGCCTGAAGGTACCCTGTGCCTGGCCTCTTCCCCTAGGGCGTCTGTACCTGCCCCTTTGGGGTCTGTCTGAAGCAGGAAAGGACCATTTTTTATGGCAAGTTTCTGCTGAAACGAGGAGGTTGTACCTGTAAAAAATCTTTAACTGTTTGCATTGATTTTGCCTTTTCTTCTATCTTCTTTAAAACTTCCTCTGCTTTGACACCAAATAATGCATCCTTTTGCAGTGGAGCATCCAGTAACTTTGCTTTGACATGTTCTAGTAAGGTCTGCTCTTTTAGCCAAGCAGGTCTACATATTACAGACCCTGTGACTGCTGCTCTACATGAGGCCTCCAAAGAATCAAAACCACATTGCAAGGTATGTTTTCCCACTTGTTCTGCTGCATGCACCAAATCTTGCATCCCTTTGAAATCTAGTTGATCTGTTTGAGGGATCAATTTCTGTTTTAACTAAGCAAGTACTGCTAGTATTTAATCATGCGGAATTGGCAGTTTAATGCCTTCATGGCCAAAGTGGCAGAGGTATACACTTTTTTCCCCCATCTTTCTAATGCCCTGGAATCTCTTTCTGTAGGTAGTGGATTCTTTAGCAGTAGAGGCCTTAACCCCTTTGGGACCCTGGGAAATAGTTTCTGGGTCTGCAGCAGGGCTTTTATATAAAAACTTGTGAGAGTCAGGGACTCGGCAGTATCTGTCTGGTTTAGGTGGTGCTGAAGGTAAGGAATCTGGATTTTGACTGGATAGAGTGTAGACATCATCCAGAATATCTAAAACAGGAGGAATGGCTAGGGGTCTATGTTGAGTTAAAAGAAGTAACGCGCAGAGCCTTTTCTTGGAGTCATGGTGTGCAGGGTTTCCCCAAAAGAGAAGTCTTCAGGGGGGGAAACAGAGGGAATAGACTCCTCAGCATCTGAGTCTTCATAGAGAGGGAAGGGGTATTCCTGTTCCTCAGTCTGCTGAGGAAATGGATTCTTGGTCAGAAGGAGGTAAGTCTTCCTCCAGTCTAGGCCTTTTGTCAGGAGGGGGCTGGGAATCTCTGATAAGGGTAATCAGGTCCTCCGCCATTTTGAGCATCTGTTTTTTAGTCATAGGGGCCTGTATGGGAGTCTATGGACCCGGTTTCTTAACCTTTGGAAGCTTAGCATATGACTTAACAGAAAGAGTCGTTGGTTTAAAGACGCCTTCTGAAACCGAAGGCCTGTCCATAGTCTCCGAATCGCCAGGGCTGGCGTCCACGAATTGAGGAGGAACTGACTCCAGTGGCCCAGTAGATTCTGACTGAGAGGAAGTCGTATTTTCTAAATCTGCGGTAGTCAGGGGCTGCGTAGGCGCCTAACTGAATACCGAAGATCCGGTGGTGGGCCTAACCCAGACCTCGGTACCCAGTCTAGGTCTAGGCTGCCGGTCTTTGTCCTTGCGTTTTTTAAACACAGCGGTAGTCAGAGGTTCCGACGACATAATGTAGTTGAATTTTCTGCCAAAATAATGTCGGGCGGTATCAGCCCGACACTTAATAGTGCGTTTATTGAACCTAGCGCAAAACTGACAACCAGAAATGTCGTGGTCTGGGCCTAGGCAAGGAATACAATAAGAATGAAAATCCTTATGAGGTATTTGCTTCCCACAAGAAATGCAATTATTAACTTTGTCTGACATCGGTCTGAGGCAAGAAAAGTTTCCCCAACGGGGTACTTAGCTTTAAAGAATACTTCGGCTGAAATTCTGTTCGAAAATCTCAGGAGCTGACTGACCGGTACTTGCGAACTGCTTCTGCTTCGGGCACCGCGTGGCAAGAAAGACTGAAGAAAATGGCGTCGGCTGCCTCTTTTATACCCTTGTCGCACTGATGTCAGGGAAGAAGTGACGACAACAGACGCCGGACCTAGGCTTTGGAAATCAGGCAGACTGCAGGACCGCCTGACGGCAGGATAACCCAAGTGTGATGACTGCAGCAGCATAGCACGATGGACATCAAGAGGAGCTTCAGCTTTGGATCCAAAGTCTAGTGCGTCTTAAGTTGGATCATAGACTAGATCCTATGACCATCTGTTGAGAACGAACAGAAAAAACAAGATCCAAGGGTTTAAAAGGAGGGACTGATGGCCAGACAGGGAAGACAGCAGTTGATGATATTGCAGCAGAAAAATATGTTTGCTTTTATGATGATGCCAAAGCAGGGAAACTGAATCTGGTGCACCTAGAAAGGGGTTATGAGAATTGCCTTGGCTTTGCATTTATTAGCTTTCTGCAGAAATCTCAGAATGAGTGGCACTGGTGGAAGGAGTAAAGGAGAGATTGAGGGACCAATCTGGATGAATGCATTTCTTGGAAGGCACATCCCACTTGGAGGATAAGGGTGACAAAGTACTTCATCTCATGTTGGGTGGTGAAGCAGAGACTGCAAACAAAGCTTCCACCTCTTGAGAAATACCTTCAAGATTACATATTTGTTGCACCCAGTAAGTGGGAGAGCAAAACGTGCCTGCAGTCAAGTTGTAAATCCTTGGGACATAAACTGGTATTAGAAAGCATTGCAAGGAAATGGCCCAAAACCTGCATGGATTCTCAACAGACAGGGTAAGACAATTATGCTTTCTATGTTTATGTACCATAACACAGCCATGATGTCCGAGTTGATAGACTTTGGAATAAGAAAAGTTCTTGAAAGGCCTACAATGCACAGACCACCACTTATATTCAAGTATGTTGATGTGCAATTTAACAGTATGCGGTCCATGTCCTCTGGATGGTCCTGTTCAAACAATTAACTCCTCACTCCAGCAAAAATGCATTTGTGGTTAGACAGTAGCTGCTGAAATACCCTGAATTAACAGCCTTAATGAACAGGTTTACTGGGTTTGACCACCAAGACAGATATTCTAAAGAAGCCTTTGACAGTTTTATGGGATGCATCATGCGTTGCAGTGTTGGATACCATTGAACTTTTCATGTCCATTGAAAAAACTATGTAATCTGGCATACTGCATGGTTTGAAATGGTGACCGATGTAAGACCTAGAATCTTGAAAACTGATGCTGTGTCCTGTCGTGGGAGAAGTCAATACAGCTTAAACCTGTGGATATCCTGTGTTGTAGTAATATGGCCAGGTCTTGTACTGTATCCAACCGACAGCCAATGAATGTCAAGAGACTAGGATGGCTCCACCTGAAATTTTGAAGAATGGACTTTGATCCCCTAGGACAGACAGCTGGTTTAAGTCCAGTCTTGCCAGAAAGTTTTCCATTGAAGGTGCAGAGATTTGCCAGAATGAATTTTTCCACTGGAGGCACAGCAAAGAGCTGATCGTCTAAGGGAAAGAATGTTATCCTTATAAATCACATATGGACCGTGAAAGGAGCCATGCACTTTGTTAACATCCAGGAGTCTGTGATGAGAGCAAATAGCAGGGCTCTGGTAATAACTGTCTCTCCTCCAAAAGCATAGGAACCTACTAGTTGGGCTGATATCTTGATGCCTACATGGATCTTGGAGATCCAAACAGCCCATCCAATCTCCTGCAAGCAATCACAGAAAAATGGACAGAGACCATCTGGTAGGACTCAAACAGATTCAGATGACAGACATCTAGAATCAGTCCAAGATCCTGAGTCTTTCAGGGCACAAATAATCTCAAGTAAAATCCATATCCTCTCTGCTCTGGTGGGATCTCCTGGATGGTTTATTTTAAAAGATGGTTTCACCTCCAGCTGAACTGCCTTCCTCAGATAGGATGGCTCTAAAGGTAGAGAATGTGGTCACCTGGACAGTTTTAAAAAGGGGAATGAATAGCCTCTGGACATAACTCCAATCCAACTGTTTTGCATAAAGGCCAGCCATGCAAGCAGATGCAGAAAAATTCATCCTAACTGCCTCCAGTGAAGGTCAGGCAGGCAACTGTTCAGGGTTCATACTATTTGGTCTCTGTGGAAGAAATATTAGTTGTTTAAGAACTTACCATAATGATAGATGTCCTTCTCTTCTCTGTTGCAGTATTCTTTACATGACAAGAGTTGCCTGCCAAGGCAACGACCTGACTTTGGCCATTATTTCCAATTCTTTTACTACCTTAGGGTGTGCAGTACATGTGGACTTAGGCCACTATCAGATGTTGGCCATAAAGGATGTATACATGCATCATCCATAGAACTGAAGCCCCAGGAGGAGACAGAGTCTAAGGGAAACAGGATCAATCTATCCAAGAATACCAGGAAGTGGGAGGAGGAGGTTGGGACAGAAGACTGCAACAGAGAAGAGGACATATATCGTTATGGTAAGTTTTTACACAACTAATCTATGTCCTTCTATTCATCTGTTGCAGTATTCTTTACATGAGGGGGGAATACTAAAGCTCATGCAGAAAGGGAGGAGGAACTGGCAGAGGAACTCCCAAGGGAGCCATGGAGAATGACCCTGTCAATCCCTGCCTTGGATCTGAAAATGGAATACAGCTTATACAGTTTTGTGACAGTGTGAACAGATGTCCAAATAGCTGCATCTAAGAAAGAGATGGTGTCCAACCATTTGAGGAATGCCACCAAGGAAAACACTGCCCTTGCAGAGTGAGCTTTGACTGAGCCTGGAAGAGCATTACCACGGTGGGTATAGCAAAAGGCAATGGATTTGGAGATCTTGTTGGAGATAGTCTGTTTGGACACAGGGAATCCCAGAACCCTGGATGGAATGACAAACAGCCGGTCTAATTTTCTAAAGGGTTTGATCTTGTGCAGGGAAAACCTGAGTTGTCTGCGTATATCAAGAGTATGTAGAATCCTCTCAATATTGTTCTGGGGAGACAGTAAAAAGTTGGTGAGATGAATGGCCTGGTTTAAGGACAACTCATTAACTACCTTTGGCATGAAGGAGGGGTTGTTTCGAAGGGAAACCCTGTCTATGAAAAGAGAGGAAAGGGGGAGAAGCCATAAGGGCTTGTAATTCTGATGCCCGCTGACGGAGGCAATAGCCACCAGGAAGGCTTTTTTTCCAAGTACAGAGTTTGAGGGAGCTAGAAGAAACTGGTTGAAAAGGCACTCAAGTCAGTTTCTCTAGCACAAAGTTAAGGTCCCAGGTTGCAGCGACAGGTCTAATGTGGAGGAAGCCTTTAAGCAATTGTTTCACCTCATATCTGGAAGCTAGGGGTGGTGAAAGTGGCACACAAGCAGAGATAGCAGACATATGTACTTTTATGGAGGAATAAGCTAAGCCTGCATTAAGCAATTCACACAGATATGAGAGAACCACCAGGGGATCGCCCATAAGCAGGTCCTGGTTTCTGGCAGGACACCAAAGCGAAAATCACTTCAATTTGGAGAAATAAGATTTTCTAGTATTAGGTTTCCTGGCCTCCTGCAGGACTTGAAGCAGGTCCTTAGAATAAAGGTGTCTGAAAGGAATCTGGGTTCTATCACCCACAGGGTCAGTTGGAGGGTCTAACTGTGGGTGGATGAGTGAGCCCTTGTTCTATGTGAGTAGGTCCACTCAGAGGTAACTTGTGGTGACTACCCTTGGCTAGATGAAGGGGAAACCAGTGCTGTCTTGCCCAACAGGGAGTCACCAGCAAGACTCTTGGTTTGTCCTGTTAAACTTTCAGCAGGTCTTTTGGAATGAGTGGGGGGGGGGGTGCATACAGGAATTTCCCCTTCCAAAAGATTGCTAGGGTGTCCACTTTCCATGCCTGAGGATGAGGTTCTCTGACACAAAACTTTGGAAGTTGTTTGTTCAGGGGGGTGGCAAACAAATACATTTGTGGAACACCCCACTGCTGGACAATGTCCAAGAACAAATCCCTGTGAAGCATCCATTTGTGGGCCTGTGTTCTGGATCTGCACAGTGTCTCTGTCACAGTATTCTGATTAGAAGGGATGTACACCACCTGAAGGGGAATTTCTAGTAGGCGGGCTAGATCACAGGCCTGTAAGGCTAGTCTGCAAAGGCAGTAAGATCTAGTCTCCCCTGTTTCTTGATACTCCACAGGACTGTCATACTGTGGGTGGATACGTATCCTTCCTGGTCTCTGAAGGAATTGGAAAGACTGTAGGGCAAGGATTAATGCCTTCATTTCCCTTACATTTTTTGGTCTCTCTGAGGAGGTCCACTGACCTTGGACTGTGATGGTCTGAAGCTGCTTCCCAGACTGTATCCAATGCATCTGTGTACAGTACTTGAGTTGGGGGAGGTGGTTGAATGGGGAGACCTGGATTTATGGACAGATGTGTTATCCACCATTGGAGCTCCTCCTTAAGGAAGGAGCAAAGTGATATTTGAAATTCTAGTGGATGTGCATGTAGAGACCACACTGACTTTACAAAGCACCGGAATTTCATTGTGTGTAGTCTTACTAGAGGAATAGGGATGGTAGTGGCCATCAACCACAAGATTTGCAGAAACCGTCTTGTACACAGAAGGTTAAGGGGGAGAATCTCTGAAAAAAGGGCAGAAATCTCCTGGGCACTGGTGGATGGAAGAGAGACCACCATATTCCTGGTTTGAAACTTGCACCCCAGAAAGACATGGTCTTGGGATGGGATGAGGGAAGATTTTTTTGAAGTTTATTGTGAATCCCAGTCTTTGTAAAATGGATACTGTTGACTGGAGGTTTTTGTTTAATTCCGCTTGGGATTTGGCTTGAATCAAAAGGTTGTTTAGGTAGGGGAAGATATGGATGCCTTGAGTCTGTAAAAGGCGACCACTGGTACCAGGCATTTTGTGAAGACAGTCTGGGCAGTACATAGTCTAAAAAGCAAAGCAGAGAATTGAAAATGCGAGGATCCCACAGAGAAACATAGGAGTATCCTATACCTGGGTTGAATGGGGAAAGGGAGGTAAGCATCCTTGACATCTATAGAAGCTAGGAAGGCTTGAGGTAGGATGAGAGGGAAGAATGTTTGGAGATTAAATATTTTGAAGCAGGGAACTTTTTGGAAGTTGCTGAGACAGAAGAGGTTTATGATGGGTCTCAAAAGACCTTCCTTCCTTGGAACTAGGAATAAGCATAAATAAAAACCTTTTCCCTCGAGTTGGGGTACAGGTTAGACTGTACTCTGTTCTAGCAGGTTTTACAGAACTGAGAGAAAAATTCCTGTTCTTTTGATGGTTGGGGGATACCCCTAAAGGGGGACACAGTGTGCCAGACCATGAAGCATCCCCTTCTTTATGATGCTAAGGTACCAGGAGTCTTGAGTGATGAGTTTCCAGGATGGAAGGGAAAGGATAAGGCATAGGGAGAGGGGGAGAGTGCCCTGATTGCCTGAGGAGTCATAAAGAAGAACCCATATTATCAGGAAAGGGGTGCTTAGCTAACTGGGAAGATGATGAAGAGGAAAACTGGTAAGTTTTCTTGGACCCTTTTTGGGGTTTTGTTTGGGGGGGGGTCAGGATTGCCCATGTAAAAATACCTGTTTTGCAGGGTAATTTCTGTAGAATTTGGGCACAGGGGACACCAAAATGTGTTTAAAGTCTTTTGGTTCCTTGCGCTTTTCTTGCAGGGATTTGAATAATTCTGCAGAGGGTTTGCCAAATAGAGTGGTACTGTACAAGGGGACAGCCATTAGTTTTGCCTTTATGTTCTCAGGGAGGGGCTGAAGCCTTAGCCAGACAAATCTTCTTAGGGCAGAGGAAGAAGCTGCAGCTCATGAGGTGGCCTCTACAGCATCACAGCTGCATTTAATCGAATAACTGGCTACCTGGGAGGAAGTAGTAATAAGAGGATGCCAAAGCTTTGTTCTCAGATTCTGGCACATCTGACACTAGCTTGGAAATCTGAGATAGGAGTTCCAGATTGTACTTAAGTCATATGGGTCTGGCAGTTTAGTGCTCTGAAAGCTAAGGTGGCTGAGGCATAAATTTTCTTGCCCACCCTGTCTACTATCCTTGTCCGAAGGGAGGAGGGAAGTAGAAGGAAGTGACCTGGAGGCCTTATCAAAGGCTACTGAAATCACCAAGGGGTCTGTCACAGGAGCCTTGAAAAGGAAATTGCAGTCCTTAGGTACTTTGTAACTCCTGTCTTGCTTTTTCAAAGCTGGAGGCTGAGTCAGCGTGAGTGGAAGTGGATGCATAAACATCTAAAAAGGCTGTAATGACTGGAGGAATGGGAGAAGGGCTAGGGAACTGTACTTGGAGAAGGTCATAATAGCGTTTTTGTACCTCAGACATACATGAACTGTCCCACTTAAAATGATCTTGCATTCTAGAAATGGTCTCCCCAAAGCAAATTTCCTCCATAGGAGATTCTGTTCTATTTGAATCTTCTTCAGGGGAAGCATAGTCTAAAGGCCGAGAGGATTTAGGATGAGTAGTCCAGTGAATCACTGTCCTCTTCAGATGTGGAATCTTCCTCTGAAGTGGCTTGAGGCCTGGGTCTTTTCTGAGAAGAGGTAGGCCAGGCAGGAGGGGAAGCTGGCTGACCTGAGGGAGGCCTTAGCACTATGAAGGCCTTTAAAAGGCCTTGTGTGAAATTCTGCCATTCCTTCTGAAGGTCTGGGGGTGGAGAGAGGTTTAGTTTGTTTCTTCTTTGTAAGGGCATCCATTCGATGCAAAGGAGGGCCTGACATAGGCTTACATTTGACCAGGTCCAAATTAGCGTCCTGTTTAACCATGATCTGGGTAATTACTCTGGGGCCTTCAGACACGATGAGCTGGGTTTACCCTGGGCATCAGGAGTCAATGTCTGTATTGCCTCTCTGGATGTGCACATGTCCTGTACCAAGGTGGCCTGCAAGACTGGCTTGGCCTGTGGATCCAGATCCGTGACAGAGTGCATCTGAGGTCTCATGGGCTTCGGGAGAGACGCCCGTATCGAGAGGTGCAGCTTCAGCTTTGGGCCTCGGTTTTTTGGCCTTACTCTTAAACAGGTTTTGTTGTTGGGTCCGAGGAACCTTCCACTGCACTCTTGGCTAAAAGCTTAAGGCATTGATTTTCCAAGTCGATTTAACAGTTTTTAGGGTCGTACTGGGCCAGAGACAGAAAAGGCACTGGGAATGGCTATCCTTATATGGAATCTGTCTTCCACAGTTACACTTCCCTTATCCTGAATGACATTAACCTCAATCAAAAATAAGACAACAGTAAAGGTCAAAAAAGGTTTCCCCCAACGAAGCAGTTATCTTCAAAGAAGCAAGCGATTCCGGCATTAGAGCGACGTCTGGGACTGGCAATCCAACTGGCGGTAAAGAAGTTCTAAGGATACGTCTCTTATGGCCTACATCTGATAGTGGCCTATATCAGACGTACCGCACACCCTAAGGTAGCAAAAGGCTGACATACTGCCAAATGGGTATTTACCTTGGCAGGCAAATCTCTCATGTAAAGAATACTGCAACAGATGACTAGAAAGACATCCACAGAACCCTTGCTGATGTGGTCAACCTCTGCACCTCTTTGGCAGCAGTTACCAGAGAAGCTCCCTCTACCCGGGGAACCTTAGTCAGTGTTGAGGCTGTTTACAAAACTAGATATCCTGAGTTTCTGGCTTCTGTGAAAATCTGTGAAGCTGAGAACTTTGCACAAGCAGCTGTGAGCATCTTACCCTCCTGCTTACACTGCAGTAGCTCATCTAACTTTCTGCCCAGAAAGTGAGGTTCCATTAAAGGGACACTGACAAAAACTGCCTTGATGTTTTCTATGAAGCCAGTGAGATGTAGCCTGGCCAGATTGTATAGATCCAGCTGCTCCATCCATGTGTAAAAGCATGGACAGCAAAGTAATGGAATTTATCACTGCTACCCAAGTCTCCCACTGTTTTTCAAGTTCCCAGTGGGTAACTGTTTGAGACTCCAAAATTTTATCTGATAGGCGTCTCAGAAACCTTATTAATGCACTAAATAGTCCATCACCTTGTCAGAAAATGAGCCTGATATATTTACACGTTTTCCCAATTTATTAATCATGTTACTTGACTGAAAGATGGACAGCCTGAGTGTCCTCCTGAGACTTCACGTCTGGTGGGGTCTATATTATAACATCGAAGTTTCAAAACTTCGAATGTTCTAATATCAACCCCTACTCAGCAAAAGCTGAAAATATCGAAGCAACAGAAAACCAAATTTTTCCTAGGGAAAGAATTAGGTTGTTCATTTCTGTTGCTTCGGTATTTTCAGCGCTGTGGTGGAAAGTTACTGGTCGGGTTCAGATAAGTATGCGATTGAGTGCAGGTTAGGGTGCGGGTTAGGTATGTGTGCGATTGTGTGGACGTGAGGGTTAGGCGAGTTAGGGTTAGGGTGTGGGTGAGGTGAGTGTGCGATATTGACGGACCTTACGGTTAGGGTTTGGGTTTAGGTAAGTGGATAGTTAGTGTTGTGTGTATAAGTTTAGTGTAGGGTTAGGTGTAAGATTTTAGGTGTGTGTGTGTAGATTGCTGTTTGTTTGGTGTGCTTGTGTTGTATGTGTTTTGGAACAGCAAATTTTTTCCCTAGGAAAAAAATTTGCTGTTCTGTATGTTCGATGTTTTCAGCTTTTGCTATATAGGGGTCGATATTAGAACATTCGAAGTTTTGAAACTTCGATGTTCTAATATAGACCCTGTTTGGTGGCTGCAAACAAGGGATTCCTTACCACAGTGGAGCCTATCCTTGAGGTTCAAGGCACTGAGCAACTTGTGCTGTACCGATTCCACACCCATCTCCCACCAAAATTTGGAATACTCCATTGTCCAGTGGAGAGACCTCCTAGGCTGCTTGAGGTAAGGACCAGTAGGCTTCTTGAAGTATCTCTTCCTCAGGGGAGGTGGAGGTTGATAGGCTACAATCCCCTCTGCTGTTACATTTCAAAAATTTCAAACTGTGTTCACTTGAGGGGAATGGGATGAGACATCCCCTTCCCCAAGATTAATGTCTTGGGAAAGTGCACTCTTGATAGTGATTCCATCTGCTTTCTCTTGCAACACCTTTTCCCTAGCTGAGCTCGGGGGAGGGAGGTGTTCATCCAAGTTCCTGGGTTATCTAGGTCTCTGAGGTTTGCTATTCAGTGGTGGGCAAGACGGACGAGTAGCCTAAAGGCTCCGTTTCAAATGTACAAAAGTGGAACCAGAGGAAAAAGCACCTCTTCTTCATAGCAGATTTGAGCCAAATCTCCTCTGTTTTGAAAAATCCACTAGACTGAATCAATCAGCACCAATTCCACTGGTGTAGACACCAAAGGGGAGAGTTGTGGACCAGTGACTCCAGTGCAAAGGCCACCAAGGCAGACTTCACACAAATACAAGGCTAAGAGTGTTGGCAACCAACAATGACCCAGAAAATGTTGCAACAGAGGTCTCTTTGCAATCCTTTTGAGTCTAGTGGAGTGTGCATTAACAGTGTCAGGAATTACACCTCTACAGGTGTCATCAACATTTAAGTCGTTAAATCCAGAGGTGCTGAGATCAGCAGCACAGTGTCTCTGACCAATTCTGATAGACCGGGTGATGAAACTGTGCCTGGAAGAGAGACGTAGAGAAAAAGGATTTGGGTACCTTTGTGCTCTACTCTCGACTATGAGACACCACCAACTGAAATGGAGCCTTAAGAAAGGCAGTCTATCTTGTCCCAATCCAACTGCATGGGGCTCCAGGGACCTACAGGTTTCTTAAGTGGGATATGATTAAACTAATCGTGACAAATGCTCTGAGTAGCTTCCCATTCTTTTCCTTGGAGTGCAGTCAGCCAACTATATGGTGTCTTGTCTTGGAGGAGATACAGGACAAAGGGGTGGTCACAGAAAATGGTCTTGGACAGGGGATGAGAAGCAACAGGCTATGACCCAAGGAGCTTTAGTCAGGAATTGCTTCTCCAAAACTGAAGTTTCAGAATCCTTCAGTCTTTTCTTTCCTCTTCTCTTGTCAGTAAACACTGTCTGTCACTGAAACTGCAATTCAGAAATCAAACTGAAAAATGCAACAGCATTCATTTGAACAGGCCACCACTCCCCCTTTGCACATGTGAAAAAGCTCTCTTTCAAACAGCACCTGATGTGTGGAATGATATCCCAGTGAATATTAGAAAACTTACTGTGACTCAAAGTCAAACAGAGCACATGTAAATGCTTTAGGGATGTGGCTAATGTTGTGGTGTTCTGGCCTCTTTGCATGTTGCATTGTATCATAATCTCCCCTCTGCTGACTTCATAATAGGGTGCATAACATAAGTACACTACATGCAGTAATGTAACAAATTCCTTAGTAAAACACTAACCAACTTGCCTCATGCCTGGTGGCACAGATGTGCATTTGTACATAAGAATAAGGTTTTTCTCTCTCTCTCTGTACTATTCAACAACAGTTTTCAAAGCTGACCTTGACTACATTGCAGAAAGTTTTAATAATTACATTTCCTTTTAACATTTGCAATTCGCCTGGCATAACATTTTGGTGAATGAAATCCAGTCAAGGTTTGTAACTGTCCTTGCACATCATGGGTGAAAAGTTCTCAGACCAGTTCAATTACATGGTTAAACAAATCACAGATTTTTTTTTTTTTTTTAACTTCATTCATCTTAGGCTAGGCAGTTATATGACACAAACATTTAATTAAATGAATTTAGCAACACACTTTGCTACAAGGTGGCACATGCTAGGCTTCAGACAGTATCAACTAGGTTAGTAACAGATGGGGGGGGAGGGTCACTTTTTTATCTACTGAACCTACCCAAAATACTGTCAAACAAACTGGATTAGCGATGTTCATAGCAGCAAAACAGATGGTACTTCCAAGAAAGTTACACATTGAGCAGTATGTCGACTGGAGCTCTCCCAGTGTTAAAACTGAAAATATTTTTAAAAAGCAAACAAGTTACCAATTTGGGTAAAACTCAGTTACTGATAATTACACGGTCTGGATGTCACGAAGACAAATGGAAAAAGAACAAGAAAAGGAGAAACCTCCAGCAGGAAAGAACCTTGCAGCTCAGCAAAAAGCAGTTAAAAGTTTCAGTTTTAACAAAGGAGATGTTTTCCAGTAATTACAAGGGGAAAAAAATCAATAACTAGAGATTGAGATACCGAATCATAGGAAGGTACTAGGCTATTGGCCCTGAGGCCCTTATAAGCCTAGCCAAGAGTTTAGCCCAAACTCTTGGCCCGTGTTTAGATAAGTCAGCAACCGATGCCCCTGTCCAGCAGGGACATTGGTAGAATCCCAGGGATGTATTTTCCGTTTCCCATCCAGTTATACAGGTTGCACTTCAGACAGGGTAAAGAGGTACACTGCTTGACGTGAAGAGGTAGTCTATTCAACAGATGGCGAGTCTATGGGACACAAATCTGTCCCACCAACAATTCCTATTGATGTCATAGACCAGGTTGAGGCTACGCATGTGGGTTACTCGAGTGGAGCTTGACTAGCTGATATGCAACAGTCCCTTCAAGGTGGGGTCCGAGATCACCTTATATGCCAGATGTGAACTCTGAGGAGCCTGTATGAAACTAAGTAAAGGGTTAGGGCTTTTTGCCTATCTGTATATGGCAGACTTTTCAGGTCCTGGATTTTCCTGGTGAGGAACTTCTGTGGTCTCTCCAGCTGCTGCATGTGCTATGCGAGGTACATACCAAACGAGGCGTTGTACTCAATAATGGGCCTTAGAGAAGAATACAAGGATGTTATGACCTCCTTGTGACTGGATGAGACACCCTTACTTATGAGGTGGGCCATGTAAAAAGCTTTCCATACAAGAGACGCAACATGGTGGTCAAAAGTCAAGTTGCTATCAATCTGGGTGCCCAAATCCCGCACGACAGCTTGCGTGCTTAGGACGTTATTAATGTGATAATTTTTGGGAAAGTCACTCTCCCCAAAGGGGATGATGCATTTTTTGGTGTTCAGCTTGAGGCCATGTTTATGTTAACCAGTCATTTGTTTGGGTGAGATCCTCTTGGAAGATGTCCACATCACTACGGAACTGATGACAGCACCCAGCTTGCAGTCATCTGCAAACCTGGGCTGCCACAGCCCACTGGTTTTGGCCTGCATCTCAGAAAAGTATATCCCAAATAACAGACCCAAAACCAAACCCTGGGGTATGCCGCTCATTACGGATCTGCTTCCCCTACTTTGACTAGGTGGATTCTATCAGTGAGCCAAGTTAGCTACCCATCTGGTAACATACAGAATGATGCCTAGTTGAGAGAGTTTATCTATTATGCCCAAGTGGGGAATAGTGTCGAAGGCTTTGGCCAGGTCAAGGTAGGCGGTGTTCTCCATCTTCCCCTCGTCCATGGCTTTGGTGACCAGCTCAAAGTCGTTGACCAAATTTAACAGACATGACCGCCCCTTGACGAAGCCGAACTGTGTGGAATCGTGTTTAACAAGGGCATTGGCCACCTCCAATGAGGTCCATGATCATCCATTCCATGACCTTGCAAGATACAGGCTAGTTAGGCTGATGGGTCTATAATTTCCCGGATCGGTGGATACTCCACCTTTGTACAAAGGATGACAGTGGCTGCCCTCCACTCAGCTGGAACAAAGACGGTACTCAGGCTTTGGTTAAATAGGGTGCCTAATGGTGCTGCAAGTTCCTGCCAGAGTTCATGCAGGATGCAGCCTGGAAAGTTAACGGGTCCCATGGAGGCTGCATTTTTTGCCTTTGAGAGCAGTGATGACCTGTTCCCTAGATATAAGGGGAAGTACTGGGAATGTCCTGATTTACTGATGAGGGAAAGAGGAGTGAAGTTTTTGCTGAATCTGTCACCCAGCAAGTTTGCTATATCTACAGCATTTGTACATGTGGTTTCATTAACCACCAGTTCTGAACAGATCTGGGTGCTTCCTTTGAGATTGTGGACATATGTGAAGAAGGCCTTATGATTGTCTCTAGTAGATGTGGTCAATTTGGACTTGAAGTTTGCTTTGGAAGACTTCACTAGCACTCGTATTTGCTTCTTCAGGCTAAGGAGAGATAGCTTCTAAATGGGCATTTGCGCCTTCTTGGTCCTGGACAGCAATTTTTGTCCTTTTGTTATAGAGTTGATTTATTGCAGATGTCCACCAAACAGGTTTTACTCTTCTTTGAGGTGGAGGACTTAGTCCTGTAGGGTATTCCCGATTCTATGCATCTATATAAATGCTTGTATAGTGCTTTGGCATAGTTTTGGATATTGATGCCAGTTCCTAGAGAGGTGAAGGGGCTATGAAGCTGTTTATACCATCCCTCAGGAGGCTGTAATTAGCTTTGGAGACTTTTTGTTTGCCCCTAGCTGGGGGGGTGGGGGGTTGGAGGAGATGGTGACTTTTGAAAGTGACCACTTTATGCAGGATGATAACTGCAGGGATGCTGCAGTGGTTAATCATGTAGGTTAATACAAAGTCCAAGATATTATCACCTCTTATGGGTGTATTGACTAGCTGTTCCAAAGCATTTGCATTGACAAAAATTGAGGAATTTCTGGGCATTTGTGTTCTGGCATGAGAAGTTCTTCCAGTCTATGTTTGGGTAGTTAAAGTCACACAGGATCAGGGTAAAGGGTTGAATCTTGATGGATTTGAAGCGGTCCAGATAGGCGGACTGGGCAACTTGAGTCAGATATGGGGGCTGGTAGCTAGGAATGATTTGTATAGGGGTCTTGTCCATGGTTAACTGCACCTGAAGTGTGTCCTGTGCATCATATTGTTTGACCAGCCTACAGGTGTGCACGTTTAATATATACTGGAACTCCACTTGGCTTTACTGCCCACAGTTTGGGGTCTGAATGCATGATAGGATGAGTAACCAGGTAAGACTGGGGTGCTCACCGCAGCTATGAACCAAGTTTGTCTGACTGTGCAGATGTCAGCATTTATCAGGGTTAAGAATGCTTGCAATGAGTGCAGTTTCATGTTTAGACTCCTAGCGTTTAGCAGCATGACCTTTAATTTGCATTTTGCTGACATTTTTATGTTGGTTGCTTAAACCTCATCACTTTTCTTAAAAAAGGCAGTATGGGGGAGGCAAGAGCCTTTGCCAGAAGCCTGAAGCCCGAGTGAGTGCCATCTCTGGCAAAGCATTGGGGTCTGTTGATCATATCTTCCCAGGCTGTCAGGTACAGGATCCCCCCATGGAATGACACCAGAAACTAAGCCAATTGTTGAAGTCAATCATTTTCTGTTTGCATTGAGGCATCATTCTGGGCGACGGCAGAATGCTGCTTAAGGCTAGGGACATACCCGCCTGGGACAAATGTTCACAGAGTTCAATCATGTCTCTCCTCATACAGTCCAGGGAGGTACGTTTCAAGTCATTCATGCCAACATGGACTATGACAGAGTCATAACAGTACCTCTGGTTGACAGACTTGAGTTTGTATGTGATATGGCAGATTCTGGCCCGACAGACAACTAACCGTGACTTTCTCCTTATCCAACCTGGTGAGAAGCACATCTGTGCATCTTACAATGGAGTCTCCTATGACTAATATGTTGGGTTTATGGTTAAGTGGCTATGAGACAGGTGTGTGAACTATAAGTGGTATGTGGTGTGGAGGGCTGTGGAGATCGCGTGTGTTTTTGCCTCTGAGGTCTCCTTTGCTTGGGTATTTTTTTGTTGATGACCTCCTCGTGTGTGTTGTGTAGGCATGGGTGGAGTTTGAGATGTAGTGATTGTGCTGACAACCTTCTCAGTGCCAGAAATACTGGCAAGTGAAGGAGACAGCACAGACTCTAAATTCCTAATCTAACTGCATCTCTCGCAAACTATGTTCCTAGGTGGTGATAGTAGCTGGTTGTGTGTGTACATGAAGCAGTTGCTACACTGTCACAGGATGCCGATATCAACCAGACTGGCAGGAGAAACTGTAGGAAATTGTCCATCCATATTTTTATTTTTTTTTATTTTTATTTATTTATTTATTTGCAGTTGGTTTACCAGGATAGTCCATTGGGTCAAATAACCCGTTTTCAATGGAGTCCTGGGGAGAAAAGCTCCAGAACTAAGTATGTTACAAAACGTGATTCATACTAGTTATACAAAAACTATAACACATTATAAATTATATAATAATCCAAAGTATTTTGACACCAGCAAACAATTTCAAATAAACACAGAAGAAATAACTATGACAAAAGTTTAGATAAAATTAATAGATTATAGATTATAAAGAATAATACATGAAAATTTTGAGTTTATACCATATTCAAAATACTGAAACAAGTTTCTGAGAAATAACAGAAATTTATGAAGGAAGTATTTTGAGGTGAGGGCTAGTGCAGATTTCCCTATAAAGTGATATGATAGTGTATATTAGTTATGAGTAAATAATCAGGTAAGATGCAAGAGGAATCAAGGTGAAGAAGGAAGATGGCAATTGCAAGTAAATTAGCTATGAGGGATGGGAGCAAGAGCATTCCCACTTGGATACTAGGTGGGAATGAAGAGATCTTTTAAAAATGAAGTGGTTGGGGGTGGTGCGGATGGATGATGGTAGAGAGTTCCAAAGGCGGGCAAGGACAAAGGATAGAAGATTTTTCCCTGGGGGACGAGTGGGTTTATAGATTTCTAATAGATTTTGATTGTTGGACCTCAATGTTCTATCAGGAAGGTGCATTTTGAAAGTTGATGAGAGGGAGGGACAGAGAGAGGAGTTGAAAATGAGTTTATGAGCAAGAGTTAGTTGAGTGTATGAGAGATAGTTAGGAAGCTCTAGCCATTTTAGTATGTGGAGAGAGGAGCAGTGGTGTGAGGAGGACTTGTGGTTGGTAGCAAACTTTGCGATTTTATTATAGCAAGAGGAAAGTTGGGTTTTTAGGGAGGACTGTAGATTAGTTAGGAGTGGGGCTCCATAGAGAAGGGAGGGGATAAGAAATGAAGTAGAGAGAGTGATTTTGGCAGCAGGTGTGAGGTATTTATTTTGCCGGTACAGCATACCAAGTTTTTGGTGGGTTTTTTTGATATTTAGCTGTAGGTGAGAATTAAATTTGAGTTGGTTATCAATTTGGACCCCGAGTAGCTTGGTCTCTGACACTAGTTCCAGAGGTGAATTATTTTGACTAGTGATAGTGAAAATGTTTGTGTTGAAGGAGACAGTTTTAGAGGGGGAGAACAGCATTAATTTGGTTTTAGAGGCATTTAGAGCAAGATGATTTCTTTTCATCCACTGCTCAGTGGTTGTGAAAGCTTCTTGGGTCAGTTACCAGAATCTGAAGGAGAAAGGCCAGGGAGAGCTAAGGGGTAGTCCTAAAGCCCAAGTGCTTAAGAGACTTAGAATAACACAATTTAAAGTGGCTATAAACAAGAAGTAATAAATGCAACAGAAAAGATGCAATTGAACACTTTAGAGAACAAGCAGCAGCAAGTAGCAGAAAAAGCATGATAAAGTAATAGAAGAGGAGAAGGAAACACACAGTAAAAGCAGCTGAATAAAGTGTGTTGTTTTTTTTTCTTGCTTGTTACTAAAGTGAAAAGGGAGAGAGGAGGAACAGAAGATAATTCAAGGTTAAGGAACGAAGGGGGTTTGGCCTTCCCAAATGATCTTTGTATTAGGAAGAATGAGCTAATGAGATGGGGATTGGGAGGAGTGTCCCAGATCAGATTTACAGTAGAGGTGGACAACAGCAAAAGCAACCAACTTTTAAGAACATAACAGCAGTAGGGCGGTAGAAAAAAAATTCAACCGGAGGTCAGCAAATACATAAATGCAGACACACAAAAATAATTCAGTCAAGCAAATAAAACCATTAGAGTACTGTTAAGCAAATAAATACAGTGCAGTACTGTTACACACTGAACAGTTAGACAAAGTGCAAAAAATATACTTATATCAGCTCTGCAATTCCAAATTAAGAAACACTCTCAGTCAGACCTAGTAAGATAAGAAGAAATTCACACAAAGGTAATATTTTTATACCAGCAAGATAAAAAACCCTTCCAAAGCCGCATCTTGGGGCAATCAGATAACACAGAAGCTGTTTGACCAGTTTTTCCACCCTGGAATGAGTTCACTACAAAAGTACAGTTTTGCACCTACCATAAATTTAGATGTTAAGAGTGTCTTCACTGCTGCAGTCATTACACTTGGGTTATCCTGCCATCAGGCGGTCCCGCAGTCTGCCAGAGTTCCAAAGTCTTGGTCCAGCGTCGGTTGCTGTCGCATCTTACCCGACGTCAGTGCGCCAGGGGTATACAAGATGCAGCAGATGCCATTTTCTTCAGTTTTTCTTGCCCCAGATGTCAGGTGCCCCCAAATAGGTAGGCAATACATAATGGTAATAAAACATACAATAAAGGTAAACAAAACCTGCAGTTACCAGCAAATACACCACATAGGTAGTAGAGGGTTGAAAGGTATAGATAAGTCCCAGCTAAGAAAGGGGGGATGGTGGGTGGGTAACCTGGACTGCAGCAGTGAAGACACTCCAACATCTACATTTATGGTAGGTACAACACTGTACTATGTTCATCGTGTTTCACTGCTACAGTCATTACACTTGGGTTGAATCCCAAAGCTGAGTTAGGGTGGCTGGTTCTATAGAGGACTTGGGGTGGCTATGAGGCCCTGCAGCACTGCAGTGGCAAAGCCAGCTCTGGATCTAGAATAAAGAGGCAAGTGATAATGCTTGGTAAAGGTGTGCACTGAACTACAAGTTGCAGCTTCCAAGATATCTTTGGTAGGTATTCCTCTAAGGTAGGCAGCTGAAGTGGCTGTTGCCCTGGTGGAATGTGGCCTAATGTTACTAGGTACAGGTTTGCCATGCTGTGTGTAGCAGAACCGAATAGTGTCCTATCCACTTAGAAATGGGCTGCTTTGAAATAGCCTTTCCCTGTGATCCTGCAGCATATGCTACAAACAATTGCTCAGATTTTCTGAAAGCTTTTGTTTTGTCCAAGTAGAAACGTAATTGTCTGTGTATGTCCAAGGAATGCAGAAGTCTCTCCCCTTTATTCTGGGGATTTGGATAAAAAGTTGGCAAATGAATAGTTTAAGAGCCACACTAGATACCACACCTTAGGCATAAATGAAGGGTTTGTTCTTAATGAAACCCTGTCTTGGTGAAAAATGATGAAAGGCTCCACTGCCATTAGTGCCTGTAACTCTGAGACTCTTCTTGCTGAGGTTATTGCCAGAAGCAGAGCAGTTTTCCATGATATATATTTTAATTCTGCTGAATTGGCTGGCTCAAAAGGAGGTAAAGTTAGTTTTTCCAAGACAAAATTGAGGTCCCAAGTTGGTGTTGGTGCTCTCCGGGGCGGTCTTATGTTTTTAGCCCCTCTGAGGTATTGTTTTAGCAATGGATGAGAGAAAATAGGAGAATCTGTGTTGTAATGAGCCGAGATGGCAGAGGCGTGGATCGTAATGGATGAAAAGGATAGTCCTTTGTCCAGCATCTCAGTCAAGCATTGTAGTATCTGAGGAATATTTGGGACAAGAGGGTCAAAGCTTTGAGCCTGGTTCCAGGCAAATAATCTCTCCCACTTTTCTGAATAAGATTTCCTGGTGCTAGGCCTTCCTGGCCTCCAAAATGACATCCATAACAGCTTTAGAGAGGGGTGTTGTCTGTTTGACTAATGAATCTGCCATGTAGCCAGGTTTAAAGTTTTGAGCTGACTGTGTAGGCTCGGATTGTCTTGTTGAGTCAGAAGGTGCGGAGTTTGAGGTAAAATCCATGGTGGGCCTTGAGCTAAGCTCTAAAATTGGGTACCAGTGCTGGCGTGGCCAGTCTGGGGCAATCAGGATCATCTGTGGTTTTTCTTGTCTGGCTTTTAGGAGTACTTTTGAAAGGAGAGGCAGTGGTGGGAAGGCATAAACTTTTAGGCTTCTCCAGCTGAACGAGAGAGCATCCACTTTCCATGCTTGTGTGTGATAAGTCCTTGTGCAGTATTTTTGTAGTTGGCAATTCTTTGGGGTGGCAAAAAGATCTATGTCTGGGCACCCCCATTTCTGCGTTATCATGCTGAATACTTGTGGATTTAATTTCCACTCATGAGGATCCATGATGTTTCTGCTCAAGTCGTCTGCCAGAGTATTTTTCTTTCCTGGCAGGAATAGTGCCTGCAGATGAACTTGATAGGTTAGAGCTGTGTTCCACAAGGTCATGGCTCGTCTGCATAGGGGATAAGAATGAGTGCCCCCTTGCTTGTTTATGTACCACATAACTGTGGTGTGTTGTCTAATAGTTGTCCTGGATGCAGAAGGTCCTTGAAAGCTGTTAGGGCATTTTGTACAGCCAACATCTCTTTTTGATTGATGTGAAGACGCATTTGGTCTGCGGTCCACTTGCCCTAAATACATTTTCCTGCCATGTGTGCTCCCCAGGCGTAATCCGAAGCATCTGTTGTTAGTGCCTGCCTGGCTGTGGGTAGAGTGAAAGGCTGTCCCTTGTTGAGGTGACATGCCTATGCCCACAATCGAAACTCCTGTTGTTAGCAGGGAATTAGTGGTATTACTGCTTCCAAACTGTGACAGTGTTGAGTCCAAACACTTTTTAGGTACCACTGTAATTTCCTCATATGCAGTCTGGCATACGGAATTAGAAGTATGCAAGATGCCATGAATCCAAAGGCCTGCAGAATTTTTCTTGGGTTTTTGTTGCCATCAATTGAAAGTACTGAGTCAGTTGTCCTTCTTATCTGGCGTGAGATAAGCCATCTGGGCCGTTGTATTTAAGCTGGCACCCAGGAATATTATCTCTTGTGAGGGCACTAGTTTTGATTTCTTTTCATTTACTGTGTACCCTAGGCAAATTAGCAACATTTTTACAAACGCCAGATGCTTTAGAAGAATGTCCTTGCTCTCTGCTTTAATAAGACAGTCGTGCAGCTATGGATATATTTAAATTCCTTTTTGTCTGCAAAATGCAATTACTGGTGCCAGGCACTTTGTGAAGACCCTGGGCGCAGCAGATAAGCCAAAGGGCAGTGCAGAGAATTGGTAATGCATTGAACCAGCTATGAATCTGAGGTATCTTCTGCAATTTTGTCCGATAGGGACATGTAGGTATGCCTCTGAGGTCCAAAGTAACAAGCCAAGCCTTCTTGCCCAGCATGGGAAGAAGCTGCTGTAGTGTCAACATTTTGAATTTCGGAACAGCCAGGTAAGTATTTAGAGTAGAAAGGTCTAGTATGGGTCTCCAGGCTTTGTCCTTTCTGGGAACCAAGAAAAGTCTTGAGTAAAATCCTTGTCCCTGTTCCTGTTGTGGCACTTTTTGGATAGCCCTCATGTCCATGAGGGCTGTACTTTGTTTTTGTGCCTCTGCCCATTGATTTTGTGGCAGGTTTGGCATTCCTTTTAGTCCTGGTAGAGTGTGAAAGTGGAACCTGTAACCTTGAGACACAATGTTCAGAACCCATTTGTCTTGGGTGATTATATGCCAATTTTGAGAAAAAAGTGCTAGTTTTCCCCCTAAGGGAGCTGCCAAAAGGTAAAGAGTTTGGCATTTGAAGTGGGAAGTCATTGGGTCTGTTTCCTGTAAGGTTGTGACTTGTCTTCACCTCCTTTTGGGGTTGTAGCACCCCACTGTTGTTTTCTAAGAGCCTTGGGGCTGAGATCTGCCTCTTGGGCGTCTGTATCTGCCTCTTTGTGGTCTGTCTGACACTGGAAAGGAACCAATTTTTTAAAGGCCAATTCCTATTAAATCGAGGTGGCTGTACCTGTAAGAAATCCTTTAATGTTTGCATAGATTTTGCCTTATCCTCCATTTTCTTTAATACCTCTTCTACCTTAACACCAAATAGAATACCCTGCTGTAAAGGAGCATGCAATAATTTAGCCTTAACATGATCAGGTAAAGCTTGTTCTTCTAACCAAGCATGCCTTCGAACCACAGATCCTGTAACTGCTGCTCTACAAGAAGCCTCTAATGAATCAAAAAGTACAGTTTTGTACCTACCATAAATGTAGATGTTCGAGGATCCACATTGCTGCAGTCCTAACTATTGGGTAGTCCGCTGTCCAGTCGGCCCGAATACCAAAGTATATGGCTGACGTCGGTCAGGGCGCATTAGACTGACGTCAGAACGTCAGGGTACTAATGCGCATGACCGACGCCATATCCTCAGTCTTTTCTTGCCCCAGATGTCAGAAGACCCTGAAAAGATAAGGCCAAAAACAAAAACTCCCAAAATACCTGCACCAAAAAATATATATACAATATATACACAATTAGCAGAATATAACCTCACCTACACAACCACCCCTAAACACAGAGGGGAAGGAGGGAGGGTAAATTGGACTGCAGCAATGTGGATCCTCGAACATCTACATTTATGGTAGGTACAAAACTGTACTATGTTCTTCATTCCACATTGCTGCAGTCCTAACTATTGGGTAGGATCCCAAAGCAGAGGTAAGGGAGGCTGGCAAATCATAAGGAAGCAGGAACTGACAACATGCCTTGCAAAATAGCTGTGGCAAAACCAGCCCTAGACTTAGAGTAGAGAGGAAGGTGATAATGCTTAGAGAAAGTATGCACTGAACTCCAAGTAGCTGCCTCCAAAATATCCTTAGTTGCCACCCAGCTTAGAAATGCTGTGGAAGTGGCAGTAGCCCTAGTGGAATGAGGCCTAATCCCAGCTGGAATCTCCTTGCCATGATGGGAATAACAAAATGTAATGCAACACCCAATCCACCTAGAAATAGTTTGTTTTGACACAGGCTTGCCCATTGAAGTCAAAGCAAAAGAAACAAACAACTGCTGAGACTGCCTAAAATCCTTAGTCCTGCTCAAATAATAACGCAATAGCCTGTGTACATCTAAAGTGTGCAAAATCTTTTCCCCTTTATTTTGGGGATCTGCATAAAAGGTAGGCAAATGAATAGTTTGGTTTAAAGCCACACTAGAAACCACCTTAGGCATAAAGGAAGGATTAGTACGTAAAGTTACCCTATCCTTATGAAAAATCAAAAAAGCCTCCACTGCCATAAGGGCCTGCAACTCAGAAACTCTTCTTGCAGAAGTAATGGCCAACAAAAAAGCAGTCTTCCATGACAAGTATTTCAATTCAGCAGTAGCCGCAGGCTCAAAAGGTTGTAGAGTAAGTTTCTCCAACACAAAATTGAGATCCCAAGCAGGAGTAGGAGCTCTCGTGGGGTCTTATATTCTTTGCCCTCTAAGAAATTGCTTGAACAAAGGATGCGAAAACAATGGTGGGTCACAATCATAGTGAGCTGAAATTGCTGCAGCATGAATCTTAATGGAAGAGAAAGACAAACCTTTGTCCAGTAACTCAGTAAGATATTGAAGAGCCACACTCAAATTTGGCTCAGTAATCTCCAAATTGTTTGCTGCACTCCAAAACAAAAATCTCTTCCATTTTTCTGCACACTTTCCTTGTACTAGGTCTTCTGGCTTCCATAATCACATTTAAAACTTGTTGAGGAAGCTGAGACCTGCTGTCTTTCAAAACAGAATATGCCAGGCTGTTAGATGTAGAGAGTGAAGCTTGACATTGAGCAGATGACCGTCCCTCTGAGACAACAGGTGTGGAATCAAGGGTAAAGGCCATGGAGGCTTCCTTACCAGACTCCTCAGTAATGGGTACCAGTGCTGCCGAGGCCAATCTGGAGCTATTAAAATCATCCTTGGCTTGTCGTGTCTGACCTTTAGAAGCACCTTTGGAAGAAGAGGCAGAGGTGGAAAGGCATACACATGAAGATTTTTCCAACTGAAAGAAAGAGCATCCACTTTCCAAGCTGTGTGATGAAATCCTTTTGTGCAAAACTTTGGCAGCTGGCGGTTTAGTGGAGAAGCGAACAGATCTATGTCTGGAGTTCCCCATGACACTGTCAATTTTTGAAATACATGAAGATCCAGTTTCCACTCGTGGGGATCCATGATTTGTCTGCTTAATACATCTGCTAAGGAGTTCTGTGCTCCCGGCAGAAACCTTGCCTGAAGAGTTAGTTGCAGACTGAGCGCAGTCTCCCATAAAATCATTGCTTGTCTGCACAATGGGTAAGAATGTGTTCCCCCTTGCTTGTTGATGTACCACATGACAGTTGTGTTGTCTGTTAGAATCAACACCTGCCCTGGAAGAAGTAACTCCTTGAAAGCAATTAATGCAAACTGAACTGCTAACATCTCTTTCATGTTGATATGTAGATGCTGTAGTCTGGCAGGCCACTTGTCTTGTATCCACTTTCCATTTAGATGAGCTCCCCAAGCAACATCTGAGGCATCTGTCGTTAGAATCTGACTTGCCTCTGGCCGGGTCACAGAGAGTCCCTTGTTTAGGTGACATTCCTGAGCCCACCACAAAAATTCCTTTTGAATGCAAGTTATTATTTGAATGACAGTGTCCAAATCCTGGCAGTGCTGTGTCCACAGATTTTTGAGATACCATTGTAGCTTCCTCATATGCAGTTTGGCATTGGGAAGCACCAGAATACAAGATGCCATGAACCCTAAGGCTTGAAGGACTGTCCTTGCAGTCAGCCCGGACTGAAGAGATAGATGATGGAAGTAACTGGAAAGATTCTTTTGTTTGTCCGGGGTTAAAAGGCCATCTGGGCTGCTGTATTCAGTCTCACACCCAGAAAGCACATGTCTTGAGAGGGTACTAGACTGGACTTTATTTCGTTCACAGAATACCCTAGGCATCTTAGCACTGCTATGACATATTCCAGATGCTGTAGAAGATCTTCTTTTCTTGAGCCAGAATCAGGCAGTCGTCCAAGTAAGGATAGATTTGGATTCCTTTTAGCCTGAAGTAAGCTATCACTGGAGCCAGAACCTTTGTGAATACTCTGGGCAGTAGATAAGCCAAAGGGCAATGCAGAGAACTGATAATGAGAATTTCCAGCTCGAACGCAGATACTTCCTGCAACTTAGTCTGATTGGCACATGAAGGTAAGCTTCCTTGAGATCTAAAGTTACCATCCAGTGATCTTTGCCCAGCAGAGGTAAAAGCTGTTGTAACGTCAACATTTTGAACTTGGGAATGTCCAGATAAGTGTTGAGGATAGATAAATCCAGAATTGGTCTCCACGTGTTCCCCTTCTTTGGTACTAGGGACAGGCGAGAATAAAATCCTAGACCCCTTTCCGGCACAGGAACTGACTGAATGGCCCCTATTTGGAGCAACAGAGAAATTTGCTTGTGAGCCTCTGTCCTTTGAAGAGGAGGAATGTCTGGCATGCCTTTGAAAGGAGGCAAGGTATGGAAGTAAAACCTGTAACCGTGGTGAATAATATCCAGAACCCATCTGTCTTGGGTAATTAAATCCCAATTTTCTTTGAAAAGAGACAGCCTTCCTCCCAAAGGTGCTGCCAGGCGAGAATGTACTGGCAGCTGAAAAGGTAGGTCATTGGGTCTGCTTACGAAAGGACTGGCCCCTGCCCTCACCAGAAGTCTGAGCAGGGGAACTCCCTGTCCTAGGCCTAAAAGAACCCTGAGCTCTGCCCCTACCACGTCTAGACCTACCCCTAGACTGGGAATCATAAGCAGGATAAGTCCATCCCTTAAGTAGGCCAATTTCTACTAAACTTCGGAGGCTGCACCTGCAAAAAATCTTTAACAGTTTGCATAGACTTAGCCTTGTCCTCCATTTTCTTCAAAACTGCTTCCACAGGCGAACCAAACAACACATCAGACTGTAAAGGAGCATCCAAAATCCTTGTCTTAACATGCTCAGCTAAATTCTGATCTCTCAGCCAGGCGTGCCTGAAGAACAGAACCAGTGGCAGCCACCCTGGAGGAGGCCTGCACAGCATCAAAACCACACTGCAAGGAATGTTTACCTACTTGTTCAGACACATGAACTAAATCCTGCAACTCTTTACACTCAATACCTTCAGCCAGAGCATCCACCTTAGATTTCAACTGTGAAAGAAGATAATTCTGATATTTTAACATGTGAAACTGACAATTCAACGCCCTCATGGCTAAAGTGGAAGAAGTATACACTTTCTTTCCCCATCTATCCAAAGCCCTTGCCTCTTTATCAGGAGGGACAGGATTTTTAACAACTGAGGCCTTCACACCTTTAGGCCCCTGAGAGACAGTTTCTGGGTCTGCCCTAGGACTCTTAAAAGATACTTATGAGCTTCAGGCACCCTATAATACCTATCCGGTTTAACTGGGGCAGGAGGCAAAGAATCAGGATTCAGGAAGCCTCTGCAAACACATCTTCCACCACATTCAAAACAGGAGGTATAGCTAAAGGCCTATGCTGGGGTAAAACAAGAATTCCCTAAGCCTTTTCCTGGAATCAGAGAAATCTTGACCTTCCCATTTAAAATGCTCCCTCATGGAATGCAGAGTCTCTGAAAATGAAAAATCCTCAGGAGGAGAAGCAGAAGGAGTAGAATCATCCACATCAGAATCAGAATAAGGAGGGTACTCCTGCAAGTCTTCAGCCGAAGACTCAAGCCTCCGAGCATTGCTCAAAACTCTCAAACTCAGGTTCCACCCTAGGCCTCTTATCAGGAGGGGCATAGAACCCCTAATCATAGTAATCAAATCCTCTGCCATTTTAAGCATATGTTTCTTAGGCAAAGATCCTGAAGTACTAGGAGAAACCCCCACAGAAGCTAAACTTGGCCTGCCCCTCAAAGAAGCCTTGGAAACTGAAGGAGAGGCTCTAACCCCTTAGGAAGAGAGGGAAGAACAGCCACCTGAGAAGCCCCTCAGCCTGGCCTACTTCCTGAGAGGATACATCCTGTAACAGTAAAGTCTCTTCCTGAGACTCCAAAGAGACACCTGGCAAAACCTCCGGCTCCACTGAGCCTTCCAAAGAACCGGCGTCTGGGACTGTCGGTTCCTCCACCCTAGGCTTTGCTGCTTTATCTTTGCTTTTAGCGAAGCGGCGGAGCATCCGGCGGCATTTTATAATTACAACGCTTCCCAAACACTAACCTGGCACAGTCTAACCTTCTCTTAATAGTGCGTTTGTTAAATCTAGCACAAGAGCGGCATCCAACAACGTCGTGCTCAGGCCCTAAACAAGGTATACACAAAGTATGGTAATCCCTATGAGGTATCTGTTTCCCACAAGAAATACAGTTATTCACTTTTCTGACATCCGGTTAAATACTGAGGCAAGAAAAACCAAAATATTCCCAACGGGTACTTAGCCAACTTTGATTCGGTCTGAAACTCTGACTTCAGAAACTTTCAGAACGCCAACCTGCACTCGCAAAATTGCTTCTGCATCGGACCATGCGGCAAAAAAAGACTGAGGATATGACGTCGGTCATGCGCATTAGTACCCTGACGTTCTGACGTCAGTCTAATGCGCCCTGACCAACGTCAGCCATATACTTTGGTATTCGGGCCGACTGGACAGCGGACTACCCAATAGTTAGGACTGCAGCAATGTGGAATGAAGAACATCCACATTGCAAAGTATGTTTTCCCACTTGTTCAGCTGCATGCAATAATTCCTGCATTTCCTTATAGTCAGGATGTTCTGAAACTGTATCATTTTCTGTTTTAGCAGAGACATTAAATATTATTGGTATTTAAGCATGTGGAACTGGCAATTTAAAGCTCTCAGTGCTAAAGTTGCAGAAGTGTAAATTTTCTTCCCCCATCTGTCTAATGCTCTAGAATCCCTGTCAGAGGGAACTGGATTCTTAGCTGTGGAAGCCTTTACCCCTTTGGGACCCTGGGAAATAGTTTCAGGATCAGCATCAGGGTTTTTATAAAGAAATTTGTGAGAGTCAGGAGACTCTGTAGTACCTGTCTGGTTTGACTGGTGGAGGGGGCAAGGAATCAGGATTTAAACTGGATTCAGAGAAGACATCATCCACAATATCTAACACTGGTGGAATAGCCAAGGGTCTGTGCTGAGGTAATAAGAGAAAGTCTCTGAGCCTTTTCTTGGATTCTGAGTAATCCTGGCCCTCCCAATGGAAATGCTCCCTCATGGTATGTAAAGTTTCCCCAAAATAACAATCCTCAGTAGGAGAGGCTGAAGGAATAGATTCTTCAGCATCGGAGTCCTCATAGGGGGGTAAAGAGCATCCATGGTCCGAAGAGGAATCAGAAGAAATGGAAACCTGGTCAGAAGAATCATAGTCTGTATCCTGCCTAGGCCTTTTATCAGGAGGGGGATGGGAACCCCTGATCAGAGTAATTAAGTCTTCGGCCATTTTGAGCATTTGTTTTTTAGGCATGGAGGCCTGTCCAGGTGAATGCTGTACTTGCTTCTTTGTCTTTAATGGGGTTTTAGACTTGGCTGTAGTTGTTATAGTAAGCTGTGAAGGTCTGAAAACACCCTCGGAAGCGGATGCCTGCTCAGCGGCTCCAGACCCATCTAAGGATTAGTTTCCGTAGGCCCAACACCTTGAGTATCCAGAGGCCTAGACATCTCCACGTGGGAGTCGGAGGCGGCCTGTGGCTCTGAGGTAGCGGGTGTCAGGGGCGGCGAAAGCGCCTCACTGAGAACAGGCGACTGGCCTAGAAGAGGCTTCGTCGTCAGTTTTGGGCCTCAGATGCCTGTCCTTATCCTTGTCTGTGTTTTTTTGTATTCCGGTCGTTGGTTGTTCCGACGGCATGGTATAATTAAACCTTCGGCCAAAGTAACAACGAGCAAAATCAAATCGACGTTTAATAGTGCATTTGTTAAATTTAGCACAAAACAGACTAGTGACGTCGTGGTCTGGGCCTAGGCATGGAATACAGTAAGAATGAAAATCCTTATGAGGCATTTGCTTCCCACAAGAAATACAATTATTAACTTTTACTGACATCAGTCTGAGGCAAGAAAAGTTTTCCCCAACGGGGTACTTAGCTTTATAGAAGACTTCGGTTCTGAAATTCGAATTGAAAAGCTGAGTCGGCCGGCACTTGCGAACTGCTTTTGCTTCGGGCACAGCACGGCAAGAAAGACTGAAGAAAATGGCATCGGCTGCATCTTATATACCCCTGGTGCACTGATGTCAGGGAAGAAGCGACAGCAACCGACGCTGGACCAAGACTTTGGAACTCTGGCCGACTGCGGGACCGCCTGACGGCAGATAAAGTACAGTTTTGTACCTACCATAAATGTAGATGTCCGATAGGTATGCATCTGCAGTCATAACATATGGGTTGTCCTGCCTCAGGCAGCCCTTCGGTCGGCCGGATTCCAAAGTCTGGGTCTGGCCTCGGCTGATGTCGCACTTTCCCCGACGTCAGAGCGTCTGGGGTATAAAAGCATCAGCCAACGCCATTTTCCTCAGTTTTTCTTGCCCCAGATGCCAGGTGCCCTCTAGGAAGGCCAAATTTGGATAAATGCAATAAAGTTCCAAACATTTGCAAAATTATGTATATACAAATACACCATAATAGATTCCCCCAGCTAGCTAAAAGAGGGGTAAGCACCCTAGGAGTACCACAGAGGGGTAGGAGGGAGGGTAATCCTGACTGCAGATGCATACCTATCGGACATCTACATTTATGGTAGGTACAAAACTGTACTATGTCCTTCAAGGATGCATCTGCAGTCATAACATATGGCTAGAATACCATAGCCAATCTGGGGGAGGAGGTACTAAGAAAAGGATGGTGTAGTTAAGATCCCCTGCAGGACTGCAGTAGCAAAACCTGCTCTGGATCTGGAGTATAAAGGCAGATTGTAATGTTTGGCAAATGTATGCACAGAGCTCCAAGTAGCAGCTTCTAAAATGTCCTTGGTAGCCACCCCTCGTAGGAAGGCTGTAGTGGTGGCCGTGGCCCTTGTGGAATGAGGCCTGATGTTTGCAGGAACTGTCTTTCCATGAAAGGAGTAACAAAAACGAATGCAATTTCCTATCCATTTTGAAATTGTCTGTTTGGAAATTGCTTTTCCTTGCACCCCACTAGCATATGCTACAAATAGTTGGTCAGTTTTTCTGCTACTTTTAGTTCTGTCCAAGTAGTAGCGTAGTTGTCTGTGTATATCCAGGGTGTGCAGAAGTTTTTCCCCTCTATTCTGTGGATTTGGGAAGAACGTAGGCAAGTGAATAGCTTGGTTCAAGGATACTCTAGATACCACCTTTGGCATAAAAGTAGGATTGGTTCTTAGTGAGACTCTGTCCTGATGGAAGATAAGAAATGGCTGTACTGCCATTAATGCTTGTAACTCAGATACTCTTCTTGCTGAAGTTATTGCCAGAAGGAATGCAGTTTTCCAAGACAGAAACTGTAGATCCGCTGATGCTGCTGGTTCAAAAGGAGGAAGTGTTAGTTTCTCCAACACAAAGTTGAGATCCCAAGCAGGTAGAGGAGGCTTTCTTGGAGGTTTAATATTTTTTATCCCTCTCAGAAATTGCCTGAGGAGAGGGTGTGAGAAGATAGGCGGATCCACGTTGTATTCTGCTGAAATTGCCGAGGCATGAATCTTAATGGAGGAATAGGACAGGCCATTGTGGAACAATTCTAAGTATTCCAGAATATGTGTCATGCTTGCCACTGTCACATCTGAGCCTTTTGATGTGTTCCAAATGAGGAATCTTTTCCATTTAGCTGAGTATGTCTTCCTTGTGGAAGGGCGGCGAGCTTCCATGATAATGTCCTTCACCCTCCGTGATAAAACATTCTGATTGGGATTTAAGGAATTTTCCAGGCAGTTAGCTGCAATGTTTTCAAGTTGGGATGCATGATCGTGTAATTGTTCTGCGTCAGAAGAAGAGGCCATAGGGGGAGAGGCCATGGTTTTGCCTGTGACATGCTCCTTAATAGTGGATACCAGTGTTGCCTTGGCCAGTCTGGAGCTATCAGAATCACTCTTGGCTGTTCCTCCCTGATCTTCAGTAGAACCTTGTACATTAATGGGAGAGGTGGGAAGGCATATACTTTTAGAGCCCTCCAGCTGAAAGAGAGAGAATCCACCCTCCAAGCTTGTGGGTGGTATGTCCTTGAGCAGAATGTCTTCAGCTGATGGTTGAGGGGGGAGGCGAACAGATCTATCTCCGGCATTCCCCATGTCTTTGCTACGAGTTGGAAGATGTCTGGGTGCAGCATCCATTCGTGTGCATCCATGGTAGTTCTGCTTAAGCTGTCTGCCAGTGTGTTCTCTTTTCCTGGCACGAACTGGGACTGTAGTTGGATATTGAGTTTCAGGCATAGTTCCCATAGATTCATAGCCAGCCGGCATAGAGGGTAGGAGTGTGTGCCTCCTTGCTTGTTTATGTACCACATGACCGTGGTGTTGTCTGTCCTTATTAACAGATGGCCTTGATGGAGGAAGGGTTTGAAAGCCTCGATTGCATGCATCACTGCCAGCATTTCCTTTTGGTTTATGTGCATGCGTAGCTGCCCTTGAGACCATAGGCCTTGGATACATTTGCCCTCCATGTGTGCTCCCCATCCTCTGTCTGAAGCGTCCGTGGTGATGGTTTGTTTTTGGTTTGTTGAAAGGCAACCCTCTGTTGGACTGGCAGGCCTGAGCCCACCATAGGAATTCCTTTTGAAGGCAAGGAATGATTGGTATCAAGGTTTCTAAACTGTGACTGTGTTGAGACCATACACTCCTTAGGTACCATTGTAATTTTCACATATGCAGCCTGGCCTGTGGTATCAGAAGTATGCAGGATGCCATGTAACCCAGGGCCTGCAGGATTTTCCTTGCAGTAAGCTGAGTTTGTCTTGTCAGAATCATGAAGTAATCTGGAAGTTGTTTTTGTTTTTCTTCTGTGAGAAAGGCCATTTGGGTGGTTGTGTCCAGATCTGCACCCAAAAAGGTTATCCTTTGGGATGGAACAAGTCTTGACTTTTGGATGTTGACTGTGTATCCCAAGGCCTGTAGCAGGCGGATGGCATAGGCCAAGTCCTTTATCAAATTTCCCTTGCTGTCCGCTTGTATAAGGCAGTCGTCCAGGTATAGGTAGATTTGAATCCCCTGTAGTCTGCAGTGTGCAATTACTGATGCCAGGCATTTCGTGAATACTCTGGGCGCAGTAGATAAGCCAAAGGGCAATGCTGAGAATTGATAATGCTCTGATCCTGCAAGAAATCTGAAGTGTCTTCTGCAACTTGGTCGAATAGGGACGTGCAGGTATGCCTCCTTGAGATCGAGAGTCACCAGCCAAGACTCCTTGCCCAACATGGGAAGAAGTTGCTGCAGGGTCAGCATCTTGAATTTTGGCACAATGAGATAAGCACTGAGTGTGGACAGGTTGAGAATAGGCCTCCATTGATTTTCTTTTCTTGGTACAAGGAATAGTCTGGAGTAAAATCCTTGGCCTTGTTCTGAAAGTGGTACCTTTTCTATAGCTCTCATTTGAAGCAAGTTGTTGATCTGCTTTAAAGCCTCTGCCCTCTGATTTGGTGGTATACTTGGCATTCCATTTCTTTTTGGCAAAGTGTGGAAGTGGAACCTGTATCCTTTGTCTATTATTTGCAGTGTCCATGTGTCCCTTGTAATATAATGCCAGTTTTTTGAGAATAAAGCAAGCTTTCCGCCCAAGGGTGCTTCCAGCTGAGCCCTGGTAGGCGGAATCAGAATAAAGTCATTGAGCCTGTCCTGGTGTAGTAGTAGTTGTTGCTGCTGTTGCACTACTCCTCTGGTTGGCAGGCTGCCACTGACGGCCTCTGCAGGAGCCCTTCGATTGGCCTCTGCCTCTGGGGCGTCTGTTCCTGCCTCTCTGGGCTCTGTCCGAGTCTGGAAAGGACCAACTCTTAGTAGGCCAGTTTCTGCTGAATCTCTGAGGTTGTACTTGCAGGAAATCCTTAACTGTCTGCACAGATTTTGCCTTTTCTTCAAACTTTTTTAAGACCTCCTGAGCAGAGGAGCCAAATAAGTTTTGTTTCTCCATTGGAGCATCCAGGAGTTTAGCTTTAACATGGTCTGGCAAAGATTGTTCCTTCAGCCAGGCATGCCTACGAATAACTGCCCCAGTCATAGCTGACCTAAATGAAGCCTCCAATGCATCATAGCCACATTTTACGAAATGATTACTAACCTGCTGAGAGTTGTGTACCAAATCCTGAAGGGATTTACGGTCAAGGGGTTCAGCAGAAGAAAGTTTCTTATTCAGTTCATCTAACAAATACTCTTGGTACTGTATCATATGAAATTGACAATTTAATGCCCTGGCGGAAAGAGTTGCAGAAGTATATACCTTCTTTCCCCATCTCTCTAAAGCTCTAGACTCTCTTTCAGAGGGTAGTGGATTTTTGGCAGTGGCAGCCGCAACCCCTTTAGGGCCCTGAGCAATAGTTTCTGGGTCTGCAGAATGGGCTTTATACAAATGGAAATGTGAATCCGGGACCCTGTAGTATCTATCAGGTTTGGCAGGGGCCGGGGGGAGAGTATCAGGGGCTGAGCTGACATCATTGTACACATCAATTACAGCCAAAACAGGAGGTATAGCTAAGGGCCTATGTTGAGGCAAATATAAAAAGGTCCTTAATCTTTTTCTGGAATCAGAGAATTCCTGACCTTGCCATTGAAAATGCTCTCTCATGGAGTGTAAGGTCTCACCAAAAGAAAACTCTTCAGGAGGGGAGGCAAGGATAGATTCTTCAGCATCAGAATCCTCATAGGGCGAATAGGCCCCCTCCTGGTGGTCTGACAAGTCAGATCCATCAGAGGACTCATCAGAAGAGTGTGGGTCAGAGGGGTCAGTTCTGGGCCTTTTGTCAGGCGGTGGGTGAGAGGCCCTTTCAGGATGAGGTTGTGAACCTCTAATCAAAGAAATAAGGTCCTCTGCAAGGCTGAGGATCTGAGCACTAGAGGAAGGTCTCTGGGAGGTAGAGTTGGGAGGCAAAGCTTTAGAAAGTTTATCAGCCTTAGCCCTAGAAAACGCCTTAATGGACATGGAAGCAGGGGGCCTAGCTGCCTCACGTGCAGGAGTAAAAATGTCCAAAGGAATGGTGTCGGACATTTCCTGGGCACAGGTTTCGGTAAGTATCTCGGTAGCCGACTCAGCCGGGGCTTCCTGGGCCGCGGTGGTCGGTTGAATGATTTCGGAAGAAGGAAACTCGGCGGACTCTGTTTCAGCCAAAACCAAGACACTCGCGGTAGGCCTTACCGTGGTTTCAGCCGAAACCGCGGGCCGCGAGTGTTGGTCCTTGTCCTTCCGTTTTTTCACCAAATGCGAAGTCGGAGTCTCCGACGGCATTTTATATGCAAAAGTGGCCCCCAAAAAAGTCCTCTGCAAACTCCGACCGATGTCTAAGAGTTCGTCAGTTGAAGGAAGCACAGGCTGAACAGGCCGATACGTCATGGTCTGGGACTAAGCAAGGAAGGCAGTAGGAATGGAAATCTTTATGAGGTATTTGTTTCCCACAAGTTAAACAATTATTTACTTTGTCTGACATCGGCTGAGGCAAGAAAGAGTCCCCAACGGGGTACTTAGCTTTTTCAAAGTCTTCGGTAGCTGAATTCACTGGATCTGACAGACCGGCACTTGCGAACAGCTTCTGCTTCGGGCACCGCGCGGCAAGAAAGACTGAGGAAAATGGCGTTGGCTGATGCTTTTATACCCCAGATGCTCTGACGTCAGGGAAAGTGCGACATCAGCCGAGGCCAGACCCAGACTTTGGAATCCGGCCGACCGAAGGGCTGCCTGAGGCAGGACAACCCATATGTTATGACTGCACATGCATCCTTGAAGGACATCCCACATGTAATGACGGCAGCAGTGAAATACGATGAACATCTAGAGCTGTAAAGGATCCCCATGTGGAACCAGTTAATCCAAGCTGACGTGCTGTACCAAATGCCTTAGGACAGAAATAAAAAATTTCAGCAAAGATCAAGAAACAAATTCAACCAGAGGTCAGAAAATATATAAATGCAGACACAGAAAAGTAAATATACAATCAAATGACAAAACGCTAGAAAAAATAGTATTAAGTAACTATTCACATAAGCTGATAAAAATGCCGAACTCAGTAGTTGAAATGAAGGCTTCTCAAATTGTTTCAAAAACAGTAGATTTACACAGCACTCAAAAAAACTTCTAAAAAGCACAAAAGCTGACTAGAACAGCAATGCCCTTGGACATGAACCAGAGAAATGTTGGACGGTCGAGATAAAGACCACCAACAATGAGAAATTAATGAACACAAAACCATGAAGAATCATTCACAATAGCTGGGGTCTAGACACAAAATGGTTTCGAGTTAAGAAGTAGATGAAAAACACTGGAAGTTTGTTCACTGAGTAGGACTAAAGCATAAACCCCACTGTCACAAATGCTTACAATGACATTTGTACAATAAATTTCATAATGGATACTGCAAATTCCATTGTAAAGCAGTTCTGCATAGCATGCTATCAAGAGATATTTTAAATATGAGGTGGAAGGAGTTTTATCAGTGTATATGCCAGTGGTCTTCAACTAAAAGTACTTTTCCTTAACTGTAATAGATGTTTGTTCAACCCTGCGGCCCCACAACATTGCAAACTTAAAATTATTGTGTGATTTTTAGCCATAATTTTCATGATCTGACTGCGCAGTGTTCGAGTGCGGACTGAATAGGTGACAACAGAATGATGTGTAAGGTAGGGCACAGTGCAGTGCTAAAGTACAGTTTTGTACCTACCATAAATGTAGATGTCCGATAGGTATGCATCTGCAGTCATCACATATGGGTTGTCCTGCCTCAGGCAGCCCTTCGGTCGACCGGATTCCAAAGTCTGGGTCCGGCTGATGTCGCCCCTTCCCCGTCACAGCGCCTGGGGTATAAAAGCGTCAGCCGATGCCATCTTCCTCAGTTTTTCTTGCCCCAGATGCCAGGTGCCCTCTAGGAAGGCTAAATTTGGAAAATAAGCAATAAAAAATCCAAACATTTGCAAAAAAATATATATATATATGTAAAAACAAATACACCATAATAGATCCCCCCAGCTAGCTAATAGAAAGGTAAGCACCCTAGGAATACCACAGAGGGGAAGGAGGGAGGGTAAACCTGACTGCAGATGCATACCTATCGGACATCTACATTTATGGTAGGTACAAAAACTGTACTATGTCCTTCAAGGATGCATCTGCAGTCATCACATATGGGTAGAATACCATAGCCAATCTGGGGGAGGAGGTACTAGGAAAAGGATGGTGTAGCCAAGATACCCTGCAGGACAGCCGTAGCAAAGCCTGCTCTGGATCTGGAATATAAAGGTAAATTGTAATGCTTGGCAAATGTATGCACGGAGCTCCATGTGGCAGCTTCTAAAATGTCTTTTGTAGCCACCCCTCTTAAGAAGGCTGTGGAGGTGGCTGTGGCTCTCGTAGAATGAGGTCCAATGTTAGCTGGTACAGTCTTTCCATGAAATGATTAACAAAAGCGGATGCAATTTCCTATCCATTTTGAAATTGTCTGTTTGGAAATTGCTTTTCCTTGAGTACCAGCAGCATATGCTACCAGCAGCTGGTCAGTTTTCCTGAAACCTTTAGTTCTGTCCAAGTAGTAGCGCAACGGTCTGTGAATGTCCAGGGTGTGCAGCAGTTTCTCCCCTTTGTTTTGTGGATTTGGGAAGAAGGTAGGCAAGTGAATGGCTTGATTCAATGAAACCCTGGATACCACCTTTGGCATAAAAGTAGGATTAGTTCTTAATGAAACTCTGTCCTGGTGAAAAATAATAAATGGCTGAACTGCCATCAGGGCCTGCAATTCCGAAACCCTTCTTGCTGAGGTTATTGCCAGAAGGAAAGCAGTGTTCCATGAAAGGTACTGTAGATCTGCAGATGCTGCTGGTTCAAATGGAGGCAGTGTTAGTTTTTCCAACACGTAGTTAAGGTCCCAAGCAGGTAGAGGTGGTTTCCTAGGAGGTTTGATGTTTTTAATTCCTCTTAGAAACTGTCTTAGGAGAGGATGAGAAAAGACAGGTGGATCAGTATTGTACTCAGCTGAAATTGCTGAAGCATGAATCTTAATAGAAGAGTAAGACAGCCCATTGTGGAACATTTCTGCCAAATATTCCAGGATATGTGCCATGTTCATCATTGTCGCATCTAGGCCCTTTGTGGTGTTCCAGATGAGAAATCTTTTCCATTTTGCTGAATATGCCCCTCCTTGTGGAAGGGCGGCAAGCTTCCATAATAATATTCTTCACTCTCTGGGATAGGTTATCCTGAGGAGGAGTCAAGGTATTCTCCACGCTGTTAGTTGCAATGTTTTCAGGTTGGAATGTAGAGTTTTGTATCTGTGCTGTGTCAGTAGAAGTGGCCATAGAGGTAGGGGCCATGGTTTCGTACATGACATGCTCCTTAACCGTGGATACCAGTGCTGTCTTGGCCAGTCCGGAGCTATCAGAATCACTTTTGGCTGCTCTGCCCTGATCTTCAGTAACACTTTGGTCATTAATGGAATAGGAGGAAATGCATACACTGTCAGATTTCTCCAGCTGAACGAGGGGGCGTCCACTTTCCACGCTTGTGGGTGGTATGTCCTTGAGCAGAATTTCTTCAGTTGATGGTTGTGGGGGATGCAAATAGATCTATGTCCGGGCTCCCCCAAGATTGTGTTATCTGTTGAAAAATGTCTGGGTGCAGCATCCATTCGTGTGCATCCATGATATTTCTGCTTAAGCTGTCCGCCAGTGTATTGTCCTTCCCTGGCACAAACTGAGCTTGTAGCTGTATATTGAGTTTCAAGGAAAGATCCCATAGATTCATTGCCAGTCTGCAAAGTGGGTAAGAATGGGTACCTCCTTGCTTGTTTATGTACCACATAACTGTGGTGTTGTCTGTCCTTATTAGTAGATGGCTTTGATGCAGAAAGAGTTTGAAGGCCTCGATTGCATGCATCACTGCTAACATTTTTTTGATTTATGTGCATGCGTAGCTCCTTTTGTGACCACTGTCCTTGGATACCTCTGCCCTCCATGTGTGCTCCCCAACCTAGGTCTGAAGCGTCTGTTGTAATAGTTTGGGAGGTTTTTGGCTTTGTGAAGGGCAACCCTCTGTTGGACTGGCTGGCCTGAGCCCACCACAGAAATTTCTTGTGAAGGCATGGAATGAGTGGGATTAACGTTTCCAAACTGTGACTGTGCTGAGTCCATAACCTCCTTAGGTACCACTGTAGCTTTCTCATATGTAACCTTGCTTGTGGAATCAAAAGAATAAAGGATGCCATGTAACCCAGGGCCTGCAGGATTTTCCTTGCAGTCAGCTGGGTTTTTCTTGTCAGATTCTTGAAGTAATCCGGTAGTTGACTTTGTTTTTCTTCTGCGAGATAAGCCATTTGGGTGGTTGTATCTAGATCCGCACCCAGAAAGGTTATTCTTTGGGATGGAACAAGTCTTGATTTGTGCATGTTGACTGTATATCCCAAGGCCTGTAGAAGATTGATGGCATAATTTAAGTCCTTTATCAAAGTTTGTTGGTTGTCCGCTTGTATAAGGCAGTCGTCCAGATATGGGTAGATTTGAATCCCCTGGAGTCTGCAGTGTGCTATTACTGATGCCAGGCATTTCGTGAATACTCTGGGCGCAGTAGATAAGCCAAAGAGCAATGCTGAGAATTGATAATGCTCTGACCCTGCAAGAAATCTGAGGTATCTTCTGCAACTTTGTCTGATAGGGACTTGCAGGTATGCCTCCTTGAGGTCTAGAGTAACCAGCCAAGACCCCTTGCCCAGCATGAGAAGGAGATGCTGTAGAGTCAGCATTTTGAATTTTGGCACCATGAGATAAGTATTCAGTGCGGACAAGTGGTCTCCATTGATGCTCTTTTCTTGGAACAAGGAAAAGCCTGGAGTAAAATCCTTGGCCTTGTTCTGAAATAGGAACTTTTTCTATGGCTTTCATTTGTAGTAAGTTTGAGATTTATTTCAAAGCCTCTGCCCTTTGATTTGGTGGCAGACCTGGCATGCCTTTTCTTTTTGGCAATGTGTGGAAATGGAACCTGTATCCGTTGTCTATTATTTGGAGTGTCCATTTGTCTCTTGTAATGTTGTGCCGATTTCTTGAGAATAAAGAAAGCTTTCCGCCCAAAGGTGCTTATAATTGAGCCCTGGTTGGCGGAGTCAAAGCAAAGTCATTGAGTTTGTCCTTGTGCAGCAGTTGCAGATCCTGAACTGCCTGTCTGGATTGGAGGTTGAAATTGACGGCCTCTGTACGAGCCCCTAGCTTGACCTCTACCTCTGGCACGCCTGTTCCTGCCCCTTTGAAATCTTTCTGTGTCCGGAAAGGAACAATTCTTGGAAGGCCAGTTTCTGCTGAATCTAGGCGGTTGGACTTGAAGAAAATCCTTAACTGTTTGTACAGATTTTGCCTTTTCCTCAAATTTCTTTAGGACGTCTTGAGCAGTGGAACCAAATAACTCTTGCTTTTCCAGTGGAGCATCCAAAAGCTTAGCTTTAACATGTTCTGACAGAGATTGTTCCTTCAGCCAAGCATGCCTGCGTATGACAACACCTGTCATTGCTGACCTACATGAAGCTTCCAATGCATCATAACCACACTGCAAGAAGTGGTTGCTAACCTGCTGGGAGTTATGTACCAGATCCTGAAGGGATTTACGGTCAAGGGGTTCAGAAGACAATTTCTTATGCATTTCTTCTAACAAATACTCTTGATACTGTATCATATGAAATTGACAATTTAATGCCCTCATAGCAAGAGTGGCAGAAGTATACACTTTTTTACCCCATCTCTCTAATGCCCTGGACTCCTTTGCAGAGGGGAGTGGGTTCTTAGTAGTAACAGCTGCAACCCCTTTAGGGCCCTGTGAAATAGTGTCAGGGTCAGCAGAGTGGGCCTTGTAAAGAAAACTGTGTGTGTCCGGGACTCTGTAATACCTATCGGGCTTAACAGGGGCCGGAGGCAGAGTGTCAGGGGTCATACTAGAGTCAGAGTATACATCATCAATCACATTTAAAACAGGAGGAATAGCCAAAGGTCTATGCTGAGGTAAATGGAGAAAAGTTTAGTCTTTTCCTGGAATCAGAATATTCCTGGCTCTGCCATTTGAAATGCTCTCTCAGAGTGAAGGGTCTCCCCAAAGGAAAGCTCTTCAGGAGGGGAGGCAGAGGGAATAGATTCCTCTGCATCCGAATCCTCGTAGGCCGAATAAGCCTCCTCCTGGTAGTCTGAGTGATCCGAGCCAACAGAGGCCTCCTCTGAGGAAAGGGGATCAGGAGGATCCATCCTGGGCCTTTTGTCTAGAGGGGGTTGGGAGCTCCTGTCCGGATGAGGCTGAGAGCCCCTAATTAAGGAGATAAGGTCCTCTGCTAAAGTTAGAATCTGTGAACTAGAAGAAGATCTCTGAGGAATAACTCTGGGAGGCATGGCTTTAGAGTGTTTTGCAGCTTTAGCCCTGGTGAAGGCCTTAATAGACATGGATGCAGGAGGCCTGGCTGCACCACGTGCTGGTGTAGCTTTGTCTAAAGGTACGGTGTCGGAAGATTCCAATACCCCAGTTTCGGAAGGTAATTCTGTAACAGACTCGGTAGGAGCCTCCGGGGCCGAGGCTGTCGGTTGTAATATTTCAGGGTTAGGAAGTTCCAAGGACTCTATCAGCCGAGACAGAGACACTCGCGGTAGGCCTAGCCACGGTTTCCCGCGTGTGTCGGTCCTTGTCTTTCCGTTTCTTAATTAAATGTGATGTTGGAGTTTCCGACGGCATTTTGTAAGCAAAACTATCCCCAGAAAACTCTTCTGCGAACTCCGACCGACGTCTAAGAGTGCGTCGGTTGAAGGAAGCGCAGGCAGAACAGGCCGAGACGTCGTGGTCTGGGCCTAAGCAAGGAAGACAATAAGAGTGGAAATCCTTATGAGGTATTTGTTTCCCACAAGTTAAACAATTATTAACTTTTTCTGACATCGGCTGAGGCAAGAAAGAGTCCCCAACGGGGTACTTAGCTTTTGAAGTCTTCGGATAGCGAATTTACAGGAGCTGGCCGACCGGCACTTGCGAACTGCTTCTGCTTTGGGCACCACGCGGCAAGAAAGACTGAGGAAGATGGCGTCGGCTGACGCTTTTATACCCCAGGCACTGTGACGTCGGGGAAGGGGTGACATCAGACGACGCCGGACCCAGACTTTGGAATCCGGCCGACCGAAGGGCTGCCTGAGGCAGGACAACCCATATGTGATGATTGCAGATGCATCCTTGAAGGACATCTTTGACTTCCACACCTGCCACACTCAGTCAAATCGAAAAACACGTGCATCAGACTTAAATGCACTTGTGTTTGGGCGAGTAAAACACAGCGATTACCAATATTTCAACCTACCTAACATGTGTACCTGTGATGGCAAGCATTTATTAAGCAGACGTGTAAGTTTTCTTAAAAACACCACCACAATCGAAGTACTGTAGAGAATGAATACGACAGTCCATAGTTCACAACAAAACTTAATTCTAGTGCCTCGGCAGATGCTGCCTTTAATGGAATACTAAACTCGGTACTCAACCACACCTTATATACAATAAAATTCACAGTCAATGAAACAATTAAATTATTAAATTAAAACTTTCCAATTACAGGACATATTTATCCCTTCAAGACTTGGTGCCAAACTTCAGAATAAGCAAAGCTTCCTTATATAGAAGCTTGCTTTTAACAGCACAATAATCATTCCTTTCTATCTTTTCTAAAACTGTACCTTGCAGACCCATTGGCTCACCATTATGACATTTTAAAAAATGTTGTGCAAGAGTGCTTTCATATTTCCGATTTTTTTATATCTCCAACATGTTCTTGAAGGCGGAGCTTGAAAGACCTCTTGCTCTCTCCTATATAAAACTTACTGCACTGGCACTTCAATGCAAATACAATACATTCTGTATTACAACACAAATTACCTAATGCATTGAACTTGCCACCATTAATATAGTGAAAAGTTTGTACCACATATTTACATGAAATACACTTCCCACAAGGATAGGTGGCTTTTAATTATGGAGCCTTATAAATACTAGGATATGGCATTTTGAATTTACTATATACAGGGCTATCTTTAATACTACCATCCCTTTCTGAAAGAAAAAGAACTGGGGTAGTACCTAAACCAGCAAATTCTCTACATTTCAAAAGATAGCCCCAGTAGTGCTTTATAATTGGAACTACTTTACCACTCAAAAGATCATACGTCATGACCATATATATTTTATTTTCTTCTGTTGTACAGTCAATATTATTTCTACCCAAATTATTCTTCTCATTAAGTGCCCACCTTATAATACTCTCCTCATATCCCCTTGAGACAAACATCTCTAATGTTTTATTATATTCTTTTTCCAAATTATTCTCATTATTACAAAGACATTTGTTTCTCAAATTCACCATATGGTAGTGATTTAAGGAGATGGGTGGGATGAAAGCTGGTACCATGGAGAAAATTATTAAAATCTTCAAATTTTCTATGTATTGTAGTGAATATACCACCACCTCTAATACCTGTTAAACAAAAATCACAAAACACTTTCACCACAAGCTGAAATTTCAAATGTCAGGCCAAATCTATTTATTTCATCTACAAATTTATCAACCCGATTCTTACCTCCATTACATAAAAATATAAGATCGCCTATGTATCTAGAATACTGACAAACATATGTATTGAAATATTTATTCTTGTATAGATATTCATTCTCCAAAAGACCCATCATAATTTTGGCATACATGGGTGCGAAGGGAGCACCTACGGCTGTATCCTGCTGCTGGTGATACAATGTGCCATTAAACTCAAAGAAATTATGTTTCAAACTATATTCTATCAATTCAACAATATACATTAGCTACAGGGGTACTACCCAATGCATATCTTAATGCCTCAATACCACAGTCGTGTTTGATACAAGTACATAAACTCGTGGCATCAATCACTAACCAAAACATGTCCTCCTCCCACCAGATGTTTATTTTACTCAAAAAAAATCAAACTCTTCTTGGATATATGAAATTTGCTTTTAAACTACATTCAATAAATAGTTATGTAAAAAAAATACCTATTTTATTCAAAAAGTATTTACACACTGATACAATTAGTCTGCCTGGGGGGTTAGTAATATGTTTATGTATTTTCGGCAAACACCAGAAGGTTGCCATTTCGCAACCTTCTGTATCAAATTTCTTGTCAATGTCATTCTTTGTAAAATATCCTAATCTATTCCCCTTTAACAACTCCTTATAATCGAAGAGAGCTTTTTATAACATTCAATATTAACTATTCTATATATATTCTTGCCATTTAAATGTTCATAACACATCCTAAGATAGTGTTCATAATGTTAACACAACCAATTTGTTACCTTTCTCTGCTGGTTTAAAGATCATTTCCTTCTTGTTGTCCAAGTTTTGCAAGGCATCCCATTCAAGCTTAGTTAAATTACACCCAACTTGATTTTTACGTTCAACAAACTCAGCAAATATATTCTCAACCAAATAATTCACCATAACAGAGAATTGTTGCACCCCTTCTTGCTCAAAAGGGGGAATAAACTGTTTTAACAAGCACTACACTTGTATTTAATTTGCAATAAGCATTACTTTCACCAATGTCATCAAGTTCAGAAAAACATGAATAAAAACTTAAATCAGTATCATCAGAACTGTCTAATACATATTCACTAACTTACTCATTGTCAATATCCTGGAAAAAGTTCCAAAGATGTGCAAGTTTTTTTATTTAATTATTCAACTTGGGCATGTTGGGTTATTTTCTAAAAAGATTTAATAAGTTAAAATATTTTTTAGTAACTGTGGTATAGGAATTATGAAAATGTGGGAAATACTTTTGTGGTCATGAAATCATTACAATTACATATACATCACTAATACTAGAAATATAAATAGTTCATTTGTCAATTTTTTTTTATAAACAGCATGTCTTCAATGTCATCTCAAAGAAGAGACAGCCAAAGAAAGAAAAACTTTGTATGAAGGAAGAGTGTGCAACGAAAAATGAACATAAGTACTATTTTCTTGAAACAAATAAGGCACTATGCTTAATATGTAGGGGAGTCGTGTCAGTTTTCAAAGATTGCAATTTGAAAAGATATTCAAAAACATGCTTCCGAATTCAATGCATTTCAAGGTATGTTTCACAAAGACAAAATAGCGGAACTAAAAAATAGTCTCATTTCAACAAATCTTTTAAAAAAAGTTACAACTCAGACTATTAAAGTTATAGGATAGCAAATCTGATTGCAAAAAAATCAAAACCATTTACTGATGTTTTAGCAGCAATGTATGGGAAATGTGCAGAAAAAAAAACATGATTTTTCCAAAATCAGTCTCACCAGACTATAACCACGCAAACTGAAGAAATAGGAAAATCTATCAAAAGAGATTTGGAAAGTAAAACTGCTAATTTCAAAGTTTATGCTTTGGCGATAGATGTAAGTAGTGATGCTACAAATACGGCTCAACTTCCATCTTTTATTAGAGGTATTAATAATGAATATATGTCACTGAAGAAATGGCTTCTTTGGTGCTATTAAAAGACATAACTAAGCCTCGATTTGTATGAAGCAGTAAAAATTATGTTAAAGCCATTTTTCTTTAACCTTTGTCAACATATCTGGTATAGATTCTGATGGTGCCCTGGCATTTGTTGGTTTTAAAAAAAAAAAAAAAGAGAGAGAGTGGGACTTATAAAATTATAAGACAATGCAGTTGCCACCAGAAACTCACGTTTGATGAAATATCACTGCATCGTTCAAGAAAATCTATGCACAAAAGCTTTAAAACTGGATAACGTCATGCAAACAGTCACCAAAACAAGAAGTTATGTACTCACCATAACGGTCGATGTATGTAGTCCATCTCGCCTCACATTCTTACTTGTGGGTTTGGAGACAAATATCGGCTCCGACTCGGCCAACTTTTATTTACTAGCTCGAAGTCTCCCATTGGCTGGGCCAAGCAGGTATCCCATGCTGCACTGCTCCATAACCCCAGATGTAGTTTGCTGCGAATCCAATAATCACACCTCATGCATAACAATCTAATAAGGTAGAACACTATCAAGGGGAATAAGAAATAACAAACTACCATTGAAGGGTACTCTAGCACCAATTCCAACCTCCAGATCCTCCAGGAAGGGTCAAGTGGGAGGGTACGTAAGAATGTGAGGCAAGATGGACTACATACATCGAACGTTATGGTGAGTACATAACTTCTTGATGTTGTGTGGTCCAATCGCGCCTACATTCTTACTCGTGGGACAGCGTCCCCAGCACCTCTATCCTGGGAGGCTCAAAGGAAGATACTCCTGAGGACTGTGGAACCAAAGGAAGCCCAGCCCCTACAAGCCACGTCCAGTTTGTAATGAGTAATAAAGGTGTGCGGGGAAACCCACGTGGCTGCAGCACAAATATCATCCAAAGATAGTCTGGCATGGTATGCCATAGATGTGGAAACAGCCCTAGTAGAGTGAGCCTTGACCGGGAACGGTAGATTTTTTCCTGCTGAAGAATAAATAAAGGAAATACAATTTGAAATCCATCTGGAAATGGTAACCTTGGAAATAGGGGAACCCTCTCTAACAATTGGTCAGATTTTCGTAGGTGTTTGGTCCTGTGTAGATAGAATCGTAATTGTCTATGCACATCCAGTTGATGAAATCTAAACTCTGCCTTGTTCGAGAATTGAGGGAAGAACACTGGCAGCTCAATAGACTGATTGAGATTCACAGTAGATGTTACTTTGGGAAGAAAGGACGGATTAGGCCCAAGAGAAACTCTGTCCTTATGAAAAATTAAATACGGAGGTTTGATGGAGAGAGCTTGAATCTCTGACACCCGCCTGGCTGATGTGATGGCTATTAGGAAAGCTGTTTTCCAGGACAAAAACTTTAACTCATAGGTGGCAGCCGGCTCGAAAGGTGGGGAAGTAAGGGCTTGCAAAACAAAGTTTAGATCCCAGGGCATGATAGGTTCTGACACAGGAGGCCGGAGTAATAAGGTGCCCTTTAGAAAGGCCTTACAGAGTTTATGAGCCATAAGGGAAGGCTCATAGGAGGTGTGAAAGTTTGAAATAGCCGCCAGCTGGACTTTAATGGTAGTGGGTGCAGAGCCCTGCTCAAAGAGCATGGACAAAAAATCCAAAACAGCAGCAAGTGGGGCTGAGTAAGGGTCAATTCCATGGGCATGGGCCAAAATAGAGAATCTCTTCCATTTGCTGGAATAAATCCTCCTAGTTGAAGACTTATGAGAACAGGATAAAATGTGCACCACCTCAGGTGAAAAACGAAGTCTGACTAATGACGGAAGTGGAGTAGCCAGGCTGTCAACCTGAGAGTCTGCAGGGAGGGATGGAACTGTCCCGACATGCGTGTCAGTAGGTCTGGTATTGGGTCCAGAATCCAAGGACTGTCCACAGTGAATGGATGGAGAAAGGAGAACCAGACCTGGCAAGGCCAGTGTGAGGCAATTAGAATCATCTTGCTTTCCAAGGATATGGCTTTCTGAATCACTCTTGGTAACAGAGGAAACGGATGGAAAGCACAGAGCAGAACGGAGGGCCAATCGTGGACTAGAGCGTCCCTGGGTGACTCCCCGTGGGGGGATCAGGGTGAAGTAGTTGCTGCATTTGGCATTGAGGGGATTGGCAAACAGATCACAGCAAGGCTGACCCCACCTGCTGAAAATCTGTTCCACTACCAGACGGTTCAGGGACCACTCGTAAGGCATCAGAATAGCACTGCTCAGCCTGTCTGCTATCACATTGGCCTTCCCCGGAATGTGCGTTGCCACTAGACAACGTTGGGAAGACACTGCCCACTGCCACACTCGCACAGCCTCTCTGCACAGGGGGTAAGATCTGGTTCCTCCTTGTTTGTTTAGATACCACACAACGGACATGTTGTCCGAGTGTATTGCAATCGTCCCCAGAGGAAGAGAGCTCTGAAGTGCCCGCAATGCCAGTAACACCTCTCTCATCTCTAAGACATTGATGTGCAGATGTACCTCGTGATCTTGCCATGTGCCTTGGACCGTCCTGCCAAGATAATGCCCCCCCCACCCCATCTGGGAGGAATCCGTGGTCACCGTGGCGACAGGTGACAGAGGAACAAACTGTTTCCCCTCGTCCAGATTGGTGGAGCACAGCCACCAACCGAGATCCTGTTTGCATCGGTCCGTGAGTAGGATCTGGTGGGAAAGGGGGAGTTTTTGGAGAGACCATTGGGCAAAGAGAAGCCATTGAAGAAGCCTCATGTCTAATCTCGCTAGAGGGACTAACATAATGGTAGCTGCCATGGTGCCCAGAGGCTGAAGAACCCATCTCGCCTGTACTTTCCTGAGGGGTAATAAAGCGTGTACCTGATTCTGTAATACTCTAATCCTGTCGTGCGGCAAGGCCTGCATTTGAACGATGTCTAGCTCTGCGCCTATAAACGTGACACGCTGTGAGAGCAGCAAGACACATTTTTCCCAGTTCAATGTTATTCCTAGTCATTGACACGGGGTAATGGTAGCGTCCCTGGCTCGGATGAGTAGATGCCTGCTGGGGGCGGTGAGGAGCCAGTCATCCAGGTACAGAAACACTTGGAATCCTTGATGTCTCAGGTGAGCTGTCACCACCGCCAAACACTGGAACACCCTGGGGGCTGTGGTGAGACCAAAGGGCAGGGCATGAAACTGAAAATGACTGGCTCCCAGCCAGAAGCATAGGTGACTCCTGGATGCCCTGTCCATTTTGATACGATAGTAAGCATCCTTGAGATTGATGGAGCACATCCATACTTCTTTTTCCAGCAACGCAAAATGGACTGAAGGGTGACCATTTGGAACTTGGACTTCAGAACGTAGTGGTTTAATCTGCTGAGGTCTAGAATGGGTCTCAGGGTCCCCTGTTCTTTTCAGCGCCAAAAAGAGTCTTGAGTAAGTCCCTAATCCGATTTGGTTTGAGGGGACAGGTTGGATGGCTCACTTCTTTAGCAGCTTTGAAACCTCTAATGCTGCATGATCCCTTTGACTGGGTGGAACGTCCGGGATTCTCCTGACTGGAGGGGGGTCTGACGAAAAAGGGATGGCATAACCTCCGGAAACTATTCGCAATACCCATCGATCCTGGGTGATGCTTTCCCAGGCTTCCGGGTACAACTATATGCGGCGCCCGACTGGCTCTGGAATAGCACAGTCGGGCAACACATCAGGAACGATGGTAGGAAGAACCGCGAAAGGAATCACGGTCTCCCAAGTTGCGGGGGCCTCCTCTGCCTCTAGGGTGGCATCTTCCAGAATAACCACCCCCTCCTCTGCCTTTGGAGGGGGACTCACCTTGTGCGGCTGGGAAAAACGTCTGCGATTTCTTGAAAGTACAGTTTTGTACCTACCATAAATGTAGATGTTAAGAGTGCTCATAAAGCTGCAGTCATTACAGATGGGTTATCCTGCCGTCAGGCGGGTCCTCGGTCGGCCGAATTCCAAAGTCTAGGTCCGGCGTCGGTTGTCGTCGCTTCTTCCCGGACGTCAGTGCGGCAGGGGTACAAAAGAGGCAGCCGAAGCCATCTTCTTCAGTTTTTCTTGCCCCAGATGTCAGGTGCCCCCAGAAGGAAGGCAAAACAAACTTATGTAATCATGCAATATAGAATAATCAAAAAACAGTAGTTGCAAGCAAATACACCATAAAAGAATACCCCCAAATAGGTTGTATGAGAAGGTGTTTGTCATAAGGCCTGTCCTAAGAGGGGACGGAGGGGGGGAAACCTGGACTGCAGCTGTATGAGCACTCAAACAACTACATTTATGGTAAGTACAAAACTGTACCATGTTCATCGTGCATACAGCTGCAGTCATTACAGATGGGTAGAATCCTAAAGCTAAGTAAGGGTGGCAGGCACTAAGTGGAACTAGGAGGAGCAAGGATGCCCTGCAAGACAGCTGTGGCAAATCCCGCTCTAGATTTAGAGTATAGTGGAAGGTGATAGTGTGTGGAGAAAGTGTGCACTGAACTCCAAGTGGCTGCTTCCAAAATGTCGTTGGTAGGAACCCCCCTGAGGAAAGCTGCAGAGGTAGCTGTGGCCCTGGTGGAGTGGGATCTGATGCTTGAAGGCACAGCTTTTCCATGAAATGAGTAACAAAAGCGTATGCTGTGGGCTATCCATTTTGAGATTGTCTGTTTGGAAACAGCCTTTCCTTGAGCACCTGTAGCATAGGACACAGAGTTGCTCGGATTTCCTGAATGGCTTTGTCCTGTCCAAATAATAAAGTTGTCTGTGAATATCCAAGGAATGCAGTAGTCTTTCCCCTTTGTTTTGTGGATTAGGATAAAAGGTAGGTAAAGTGGATAGTCCGATTCAAAGCTACACTGGATACTAGCTTTGGCATAAAGGTAGGGTTGGTTCGTAAGGAAACTCTGTCCTGATGGAAAATGATGAAAGGTTGCACAGCCATGAGGGCCTGTAGCTCCGAAACCCTGCGTGCTGAAGTGATAGCCAGAAGGAAGGCTGTTTTCCATGACAAGTATTGTAGTTCTGTTGAAGCAGCTGGCTCGAAGGGAGGAAGGGTCAGCTTTTCCAATACGAAGTTGAGGTCCCAAGCAGGGACTGGTGGTTTCCTTGGGGGTTTTATATTCTTTGCCCCTCTGAGGAACTGTCTTAAGAGAGGACGAGAGAATAAAGGAGGATCTGTGTTGTATTGTGCAGAAATGGCTGAAGCGTGGATTTTGGAGGAGGAAAAGGAAAGTCCACTGTTTAACATCTCAGGTAAGTACTGTAAAATTTGAGGTAAATTTATTACCCATGGATTCTGGCCCTTTTCTTGATTCCAGGCACAAAATCGTTTCCATTTGGCGGAGTAGGCTTTTCTAGTAGAAGGTCTTCTGGCCTCCAAGATGACATCCTGCACCTCCTTGGAGAGGAGGGTCTGTTGGGAAATCAAGGGATTCTCCATGCAGCTAGATTTAGGGTTTTGAGCTGGCTGTGAAGAGTCTTGAAGTTGTGCTGGGACAACAGAAGAGGGACTAGAGGTAGGATCCATGGTGGGGAATGTGTCAGGCTCTTCAGGAGCGGATACCAGTGTTGTCTTGGCCAATCTGGAGCAATGAGAATCATTTTCAGCCTCTCTGCTCTGGCTTTTAATAGAACTTTGGGCAGCAGAGGAAGAGGCGGAAAGGCATAGACTGTCAACGTTGTCCAATTGAAAGAAAGTGCGTCCACTTTCCAGGCTTGTAGATGATAGGTCCTTGAACAAAATTTTTTCAATTGGTAATTTCTGTGGGTAGCAAAGAGATCAATGTCTGGCTGTCCCCATACCTGAGTTATCTTTGTGAAAACTTGAGGATGCAACTTCCATTCGTGTGGATCTGTCATATCTCTGCTTAGGCTGTCTGCCAGTGTGTTTTCCTTCCCTGGCAGGAATTGTGCCTGTAGTTGAATTTGCAATTCCAGTGCTGTGTTCCATAGGGTTATGGCTTGCCTGCAGAGGGGGCATGAATGAGTTCCCCCCTGTTTGCTTATGTACCACGTCACTGTGGTGTTGTCTGTCCTTATCAATAGCTGGCCTGGATGCAGTAGGTCTTTGAAGGCCATAATAGCATTTTGCACGGCTAGCATTTCCTTTTGGTTGATGTGTAGGTGCTTCTCTTTTTGGGACCATTTTCCCTGAATGCACTGATCTGTCATGTGCACCCCCCCCCAGGCGTAGTCTGAGGCGTCTGTTGTGATGATTTGAGTTGCTTGAGGTACGCAGAAAGGGAGACCTATGTTTCTTTGGCATGCTTGAGCTCACCACAGAAATTCCTTTTGAAGGCATGGAATGAGTGGTATAATTGTTTCCAAGCTGTGGCTGTGTTGCGACCATACGTTTTTTAGGTACCACTGAAGTTTCCTCATATGCAGCTTTGCACATGGGATTAGTAGGATGCAAGATGCCATGAATCCCAGAGCCTGCAGGACTTTCCTTGCAGTCAGCCTGGTGAAGGTTGCCATTTTGCTGAAGTATTGAGACAAGTTGCCCTTGCTTGTTTGGCATGAGGTAGGCCATCTGGGTGGTTGTATTCAAGCTGGCACCCAGGAAAATTATTTGTGGAGAGGGTATTAGTTTTGATTTCTTTTTGTTGACTGTGTATCCCAGAAAGTTCAACGGTTGTATCACAAACGCCAGGTGTTTTCAGAAGTATGTCCTTGTCCGCTTGGATCAGGCAGTCGTCCAGATATGGGTATATTTATTCCTTGAAGTCTGCAGAAGGTGATTACTGATGCCAGGCATTTCGTAAACGCTCTGGGCGCAGTAGATAAACCAAAGGGCAATGCAGAGAATTGATAATGGGTTGAACCTGCAAGAAATCTGAGGTATCTTCTGCAATCTTGTCTGATAGGGACATGCAGGTATGCCTCCTTGAGGTCCAATGTTACCAGCCAAGACTCCTTGCCCAGCATGGGAAGAAGCTGCTGTAATGTGAGCATCTTGAATTTTGGTACCTGTAAATATGTGTTTAGGATGGATAGGTCGAAGATAGGTCTCCAATCTTTGCCTTTCCTTGGTACCAGGAATAGTCTGGAATAAAACCCTTGACCTTGTTTCTTTTGCAGGTACCTCTTGAATTGCTTTCATGTCCATGAGAGCTGAAATTTGTTTTTGTGCCTCTGCCCTTTGATTTTGTGGCAGGTTTGGCATGCCTCTCATTTTTGGAAGGGTGTGAAAGTGGAACCTGTAGCCTCTGTCTATAATGTCCAGAATCAGTTTGTCTTTTGTAACAATATGCCAATTTTTTGAGAATAATGCCAGTTTTCCACCCAAAGGTGCTGCCATTAAAGCTTTGCTTGGCAGGTAAAGGGGGAAGTCATTGTGTCTGCTTTCTGAATGACTGTGATCTATCTTCTTCACCTCTTGGGGTTGGTGCCTGCCACTGTCTGGCTCTGAAAGATCCTCAAGGTTGCCCTCTACCCCTTGGGCGTCTGTATCTGCCCCCTTTGAGGTCTGTCCGTGGCTGGAAAGGACCAATTTTATGAAGGCCAGTTTCTGCTGAAACGTGGAGGTTGTACCTGCAGGAAATCTTTCACTGTTTGCATTGATTTCACTTTTTCCTCCATTTTCTTTAGTACCTCCTCAGCTTTAACACCAAACAATACATCTTTTTGAAGAGGTGCATCTAATAATTTAGCTTTGACATGATCTGGTAAGGCTTGCTCTTTGAGCCAAGCATGTCTACGTATAACAGACCCCGTAACAGCAGCTCTACATGAGGCCTCTAAAGCATCAAAACCACACTGCAAGGTATGTTTACCCACTTGCTCTGCACCATGCAACAAATCCTGCAACTCTTAAATCTGGTTGTTCTGGTTGTGTCATTTTGCTTTTCAACTGAGATAACAAAAACTGTTGATACTTTAACATATGAACTGACAGTTTAATGCCCTCATGGTTAAAGTGGCCGAGGTATACACCTTTTTCCTCCCACCTTTCTAAAGCTCTGGAATCTCTCTCTGAAGGTAATGGGTTTTTAGCAGTAGAGGCCTTAATTCCCTTGGGACCCTGTGAAATAGTTTCTCGGTCAGCAGTATGGCTTTTGTATAGGAACTGGTGTGAATCAGGAACCCTGTAATACTGGTCTGATTTAACAGGAGCTGGAGGTAAAGAATCTGGATTAAGGCTGGCTTCTGTGTACACATCATCCAATATATCTAAAACAGGAGGGATAGCCAGGGGCCTATGCTGGGGGAGCAAGAGAAAATCTCTGACCCTTTTCTTGGAATCTGAGTAATCTTGGCCTTCCCAGTGAAAGTGTTTCCTCAAAGTATGTAGGGTTTCCCCAAAAGAGTAGTCCTCAGGGGGGGAAGACCAAGGGAATAGACTCCTCTGCATCAGTCTTCAAAAGGAGAATAGGCATAGTCCTGGTCCTCAGAATGTTCAGAGGTAATAGAGGCTTGATCTGAGGAAGGGTAGTCTTCCTCTAATCTGGGCCTTTTGTCCGAGGGGGGTTGAGAACCCGATAAGAGTAATCAAATCCTCAGCCATTTTGAGCATCTGTTTTTTAGGCATGGAGCCTTGAGAGGGGGTCTGAGGTCCCTGTTTTTTGGGTTTCATGGCTGCTTTAGATTTTGTGAAAGCTTTAATAGAGAAGGAGGAAGGCCTGAAGACACCTTGAGAAATGGCAGGCCTGTCTAAACTCTTCCCTGCCAAGAGTGGTGTCAGTATCTGTAGTAGGAATGGGGACCGAGGAGCCTGCGACCTCGGTTACTGAAGACACCGGTAATGTAGTGTCATCGGTACTCAGGAGCTGCGTAGGTGCCTCGCCGAGAACCGGTAGTCGGCCTTAGCGTGGTGTCAGTAGTCGGTGCGGACCTTGTATGTCGGTCCTTATCTTTGCGTCTTTTACTCAAAACTGGAGTCGGAGTATCCGACGACATAATATAATTACATTTTTTACCAAAATAGTGAAGGGCGAACTTCGCCCGGCGTTTAATAGTGCGCTTGTTGAATCTAGCACAAAAACGGCAGGCCTTGACGTCGTGGTCTGGGCCCAAGCAAGGTATACAGAAAGAGTGGAAATCCTTATGCGGTATTTGCTTCCCACATGAAATGCAATTAACTTTGTCTGACATCGGTCTGAGGCAAGAAAAGTTTCGCCAACGGGGTACTTAGCTTTCAAGATGACTTCGGCTGAAATATTTTCGTAAATCTCAGGAGCTGGCCAACCGGCACTTGCGAACTGCTTCTGCTTTGGGCACCGCGCGGCAAGAAAGACTGAAGATGGCATCGGCTGCCTCTTATACCCCTGCCGCACTGACGTCAGGGAAGAAGCGACGACAACCGACGCCGGACCTAGACTTTGGAATATGGCCGACCGAGGAACCGCCTGACGGCAGGATAACCCATCTGTAATGACTGCAGCTGTATGCACAATGAACATCCACATCTTCCCTCCCCTCTGAGCCTTGGGGTAAGGCCTCGAGGGAAGGGAAAAACGGACCCCTACGGCAGACATGGTCTTTCCCTCTTGCTCGCATCTGATGAGGGTGTCTCACTTTGGTCCCAAAGAGCGAGGACCCATGAAAAGGAGCGTCAGTGAAGGAAGACTTGAAGGCCTCCGCGAAATGACACAGGTGCATCCAGGCTTGCCTCCTGAGGGCTACTACCGAACTGGCTGCCCTACTCGCCCCCTCGGCTGCATACGATACGAGCCTCATGGATGAGTTGACAACAGAATTGAGGGTAGACACCTGGGCGTTAACAGTGTGCGCTATCGCCTCAGGTATGTTACCCGCTAGAGTATCTCCTAACTCCTTGAGGAGATCTCTCTGGAGCAGAGTAAAATGACAGAGGTAGTTCAGTGACCGTAGGGTGACGATAACTGACGAGAGGGTACGCTTCCCGTACCGGTCCATGCTCCTAGACTCCTTGTTAGGAGGATGGACGGAGGAAGAAGACTCAGCTACTTCCTGCTGTGTGGCCGCCGCCACCACCATGGCATCTACAAAAACCCCTTTGGACAGAACTCTTTCCCCTGGGGGGGGGGGTGCAGAAAGAAACTTATTGGGCCTTATGGGTACAGGTTCTCCCACACCCTTCGACAAATTAAATCCAAGAGTTTGTCGAAGGGTGGAGACACTCAGGAGGCGGAGGGTTGAGCACCAAAGGCCTTGAGGAATACAGACTCCTCCTCAGAGGGGGTTTTGGATGGCCAGTCGCCTTTCTGTCTCAATATCTCCAGGATGTCGGAGAAAGAGACAGACGACGACTTGGGGGACCCCTTCGACTCCTCGAGGTCGGTATCAGAAGTGAGAGACTCGTCCTGGGAGTCTATGTGCTTCCTCTTGCACGACTTATTTCTAGGGGGCTCCTCAGGCACAGACTCTGAGGGGCCCTCAAAGTTGGGGACCGCTCATGGGGGCATCCCCAGACTTTTGGGCTCAGCCATCTATGGATAGGGGGACGTCAGAGGCTCTAGCTGGGGTGGAAGGGGAAGGAATGACAGAGCCTGGTGATGTAACTGACGATCTGGCCAGTGAGCTCTGCATGGCCTTGAAGGTGGGTCCCCTGGAATCCGAGAAACGACCGGCCTCTGAGGCCATGACCGGGGTCGGGGTCCCCCGAGCCGATGTGCTGAGAGGGAGGCTCAGAACCGACAGGTTTCCTGAAGTATCCCCCTCGGGCCCAACTGAGGAAACCAGAGTGCCGAACCCTGTGGACGGAGCAGACTGGGTCGCAGCAGACGTTAGCACCGATAAACCCTTTAGGGGTATCGGAGTCGGCACAGGAACATCACTCTGAGTGGAGTACTCCGGCTCCGAAGACAAGGAAGTGCTCGGAGGTGGAACCATAGACACAAGCATCGGGACAGGCTCCGGAGCAGACTGGGTCGGAGCAGAGAATAATTTTGCCAACACCGGCAACTGCAGGAGCCTCTGAACCACCCTATCGACATTCAAATCAGAAAGCCTGGAGGATTTGGAGGACAGGGAGGGAGATTGGGATCTCCTCTCAGGAGAACCATGCCTAACACTGGGCAACCGGCTCGGGTTCCAGTAAAATAGGAGCCGACGTCGATTCCAGTACTACAGATACCTCCTGCGGCCCCGAGGACAGAGGAGCCAAGGAGGTAGAGTCAAGTTTAGTAATTTTCTCCGGGGGCTCCGAGGAGACAGACCGAGCCGGAGATCTCTTCTTCGCCTTCGAAGCTTTAGACTTGGACTGAACTAGAAGTAGAGTCTAAAGACTCCTCAAATTAAGGTTTTAGGAGTCCCTTCAATATTAGTTTATTTTTCCCCTCCTGGAGCACCCTCGGACTGAAGGCGTGACAGAAGCTACAAGACTCTTGCAAATGAATTGCTCCTAGGCAGTAAACACATACGGAATGCCCATCCATTATGGACATTTTGTAACTACACTTGGAACATTTCTTAAAAACCGGAAGGTTTATGTTCCTTCTGATCTTTAGACATCTTGCACAAGCAGACCACTGAAAACAACTTAGCCGGAAAAACAGTAAGGGCGGGAAAAACTACTGATCAGACTACACAAGGCAACCAAAGAACCTCCAAGTAAAACGGTTCTTTACTAACTCATAACACTACTTAATATTAAGCAGAACCATTTATCCAAATATACACTAACAGAAGTCTTCCACAAGGGAAACTGAACACTACACACAAAAAGTAGGACTAGGTCCTCTAAGTAAAATGGGCCTAGCTCACCGGAACAGTTAGGGATACCAACTACACAAACAAAAAACACTACAAACAAGCAACAAGAATAGCTATTAAAACAGCTTTTGTGGTTGAACAACTAGCAAATTTCTCAAGAGAAATTGAAAAAAGAAGGTACTTGGCCACAGCCAAGCGAGACCACGTCCTAGCTACATGACCAGCAAATGAGATCTGGGGTTATGGAGCAGTGCGGCATGGGATACCTGCTTGGCCCAGCCAATGGGAGACTGAGTTAGTAAATAAAAGTTGGCCAAGTCGGTGCCGATATTCGGCTCCGAACCCACGAGCAAGAATGTAGGCGAGATTGGACTACATAACATCTGTGAATTTCATAAGGTCCAAAAGATTGAACCATCTCCAATTCCAGGAGTTCCTTAAAAGTATGGACACTTATTTCGAGGATATCTATTATTCTGAAGAAAGATGTCCAAGTAGGGGTAACATGCTAAAAAGATTTTAAAACTTGCAAAATGAAATCAAGTGATTTATAGAATCAAATGGAAAATTTGTGACAGAACTTGATGAAAAATGGCTTACAGATTTAAATGGTCAAATGCATCAAAAATGCTAAATGAGTTTAAACATGCGTCTTCAAGGTGAAAACCAACTTATCTGTGCTATGTTTCAAACTATAACAGCGTTCAAAATGAAACAAATCATGGCAAATAATTTTATGTATTTTGATACGGTAGCTAAACACAGTCCTGTGAACAGCAAAAAAATATGCAGCCTTGCTTTCAGTTTTGATAAAGGAATTTGAGAACAGGTTTCAAGATTTCCAAAAAAAAAACAATTTTTTTGGTATATTTGTGACTGCATTTTTCAGTCAACAAATACATTACCTGCAAATTTTCAAATGGAATGTATAGAGCTGCAATCAGGCATTCAGCGCAAAGAAAAAATTGATCTTGTTTATTTACTAGACTTTTAGAAGACCTATCTTCCCAGAGAAAAATGTCCCTCGCTTCAATATCACACCTTATTCATGTCTTCGCTATTTGGCAGTACTCACATTTGTGGACTATTAAAGGAAGTACAAGAGCAAAATTAGATCAAAAATTTCTGAAGAGCACCTTGAGAACTCACTAAGAACTGCAACCACTTATATCGAACCAGATGATGCATTAGTTTTAAAAAAAACAAGGGCAGATTATCCCACTAGTGACTAGACACACCTACGCAAATGTAACTGTAAACATAAGAATAACCATCAATGAAAGTGAAAGAAATAAAATTCAAACTGCATTGATTAAATGGCTGATTGTAGTGTCCTACAGCAGTGACCATGTCTGGGTGACTATAGTTGCCTATGGTGTGCAGCCAGGTTGACTTTAGTCGCCTGTGGCAGCGAAGCAGTTAACTATAATACGCGGCCTCAAGACAATTTCTCTTCACACAATGCAGCCCAGGGTAAACCAAAAGGTTGGACACCCATGCAGTAAAGACTGAAAAGAATCAAGTTAAAATTAATAATGCTAGCATGAACACTGGCTCTAAACTGTCACTACTGAAGTGACCGGTCAGAGCGTGCAAAAAAAAATGGGAAAAGCAGTTGTGGGTGGATGGATGTGACTGTGGGCTGCTGGGGAATGTAAAAGTGTACTGATGATGATATATGTAGAATTAAAAAAATAAGTTCCCCTCTTTATATATACAGATGGTTGTCTGAACTGTCATTTTTCACTTACAGACCAAAAAATCTTAAGTTAATATGCATGAGCAAAAATTTGAAAAGCTTAAAAACTGCACCCTTCTTGCATTTGCAAAATCAGCCTTTTTTTTTTTTGCATCATCGTCTTCTTTTAGCTGAAGCAAAAGAGCAAACATATGCAAGAAATTCATCATGAGAGGCATTATCGGTGCATGTTGAATAAAATCCAGAGGATCTTTCTTCCATTTGCAAAGATACTGGCTACCTCCCCAAATAAAAAAATGCTTTTAGATTGAGACGAGTCTGCAAGTGCAAGCAATTAATCAGGAAAGGTCTTGGAAGTGTATTCTGAGGGAAATAAAATGCAAGTTTCAAAGGGGAACTGACAAGCAGTTTAATGAAAGTCAAACTGTGGGAAGTGAACAGTTTACGCAAGCAGTTGCCTTCCCAGCAGCTTTGATAATTTACAGGTTCATAAGTAAGTACTAGATAATTAGTCTGCAAAACATTTCAGGCCTACACAAAAACCCCTATTCAAAGTTTCCCTCTTGCCTCAAGGAGAGCAAGATAAGATACACAGAGAATTTGAGGTTGTCCATCCAATTATTTACATCTACCATGAAGGTGGCAGGGGTGCTGCTCTGACATGTAGTAGAAGTTTGTTCCAGAGGTAAGGAATACGTTGGGACATAACACACTGTGATAGATTCATCTGCTGATTAAAGTTTAGTTCCTTCAATACAGTACTGATGTACCATTAGTTCTGTGAAGGAATGGATCAAACAGGGTTAAATCTTTCAAGGCATGAAAGGCTAGAAGTAATTCTCCATGGAAGCGCCTGTAAGGGTACAGAGAAACAATTGCCGGTCTCTCCTGATAACTCAAATTTTTGAGGCTACTGATTTTTTTTTTTTTTTTAGTTAGGAATCTCTGAGATCTCTTAAAGGACAACAATGGGATTCTGTTATTAAATGCTCAACTTCTCTGTCCCTGCTATGAATAAATAATACAGCATGTAAAATATTTTAAATAGACTTTTTCTCCACTAGAACAGTACCTTACTGTACTGTGGTGGTTTCACTTTCAAAAAACTTTTGTCCCACCCTGTTAAAGCTTGCTGCAGCCTCAAATCCACTGATGTCATCAACACCTATGAATACAGGTTTTCTGGCCAATTCCTTCCCCAAACTGACATTTCCACGACCTTCCTAAAAACCCACCCATGCTGTGATGCCACAGCTGCCTGGTCCTTTCTCTACCCATTCAAAAAAGTAAAGGCTTGAACAAGGAAACAGTACAGGAGTCAAGTCTCCTGCTGTGGGCTGTCAATCACAGGTGGTAACAGCTCAAATTACCCTTAGTACTTTGATAGCTAGTGAAGTTAGGTGTGAAGGGGGATGGGAAATGAGTCATAGTAGTACAAATTCAGGCTTCCCAAAAGACTGCAGTTTAACCATTCTAAAAAGCAGCAGCAGTAAAAAGCATTTTGAATGTCTGTTCTGTGGCATTTGCACAGTTTGTGTTTTATGTAATCACTGAATGGCATTGAAATGTTACTTAAACCTGACTGAAAGACAGCAGTGTATGCATGTAAAATCAATGCAGTTAACAGGAGCTTCAGGAAGAAATAGGCATACATGACAATTTTTGAGCGACACGCACTGCATTATGGGGCAGACTAAATCAGAATTATTTCAAGATGCCAAACCTCATGTGGTCAGACTCAGAAATTATGTACAAAAATATTTAAAAACCTGTAAATAGTCCCAGAGTGGTGTTAAAATGTAGGAAACACCAAACCATGATGAAATAAACATGTTTTTTGAGTCTGTGGGTGTGGTTCTTTAAGCTGTGCATCTTTAAATAGGTTCATAGGTGTGTACTAGGCTAATGGCCCTGGAGCCTTTACAAGCCTAGTCCATAGGATTACCCTGGCATAGTGCCACCCGACCTTAGTTCCCAGTGCCTCTGTCGAGCAGAGGCACTGGAGTGATCCTCAGGGTGAATTTTCTATTCCCCATCCACTCATCAATACTCCTCTTGAATGGTGAGGTGCTCTGACATGTATGGGAAGTCTATTCCATAGCATGGGCTGTCTCTGGGTTATGAACCCGTTCCCTCCAGCATGTTTTGTTGACTGTGGTAATGAGGTAGAGGTCTCTGGACTGTGTGATGCAGACAGACTGGGATTTCTTTGGATTTAGCATTTCTAACAGAGATGGGTCAGACATGGCTTTGTAAGTCAAGCAGTGATCGCCTCCAAGTAGGTGAAATGAGACCGAGAATAGTTGGGAGTTTTTTTGAGTCTGTCCATATAGGACAAGTGTTTAAGGCCTAGGATCCTCTGAGAGGTACTTTTGCAGACTCTCCAGTTATTGCAGGTGTCTAGTGAGGTACATGCCAAATGAGGCACTGTACTCTGACTGGCCTAATGAGGGAAGAGTAGAGGGAAACAATGACCTCTTTCTTCCTGGATGCAAAACCCTTCGTAATGAGATATGCCACATAGAAAGACTTTCTGACCACAGTGACAATGTGGTGGTCAAAAAGAGAGGTTGCTGTCAACCTGTGTTCCCAGATCTCGCATAACACCTTCTGTGTTCAGTGGTTGATGCCTAGTTTAGTGAGTTTTTCTATGATTCCTGAGTGGAGAACAGTATCAAAGGCCTTGGCCAGATCAAGGTAGGCTGTATGAACCACCTTGCTTTCATCCACAGCTCCAGTGACTGACTCAAAGTGGAAAACCAGATTGAGCAGGCATGATCTACCCTTCACAAAGCCAAACTGAGTGGGATCCAGAGTTTGCAGATTCCCAGTATCCTTTTTTAATAGGTCCATGATAATGCGTTCCATAGCTTTGCATGTCAGACTTGTCAGGCTAATGGGGCGATAGTTCCCAGGGTCTGTAATCACTCCTCCTTTGTGAAGTGGGATGACTGTAGCAGTGCACCATTCATTAGGGACAAAGCCTGAGGTAAGGCTGTGATTGAACAGGGCACACAGATGAGGTGCCAGTTCATGTAGAACACAGCTAGGGATACTGTCAGGTCCCATAGAAGCTGTATTCTTGGCCTTGGACAGTGCCGTTTTAACCTGTGCAGTAGTAATACAGGGTGCCTGACAATCTACTGGTATTGTGAGTGGTCCTTGGGGGGGGGGGGGGGGTAAAGTTGGCACTGAATCTGTGAGCCAGTATACTGGCAATATCTGTTGGCTCAGTATAGGCGGTACCATTGTGTAGTAGCTCAGAGCAAATCTGGGTATTGCCGTGGAGATTCTTTACATAACTATAGAAAGTCTTGTGGTTGTCTTTAATATCTGCTGCAATCCTGTTTTCATAGCTAGCTTTAGAGGATTTGATGAGGGAACAACTTTTTGTTCAGGCTAATAAGGGAGTTTTCCCAGTCTTGGGACTTCGCGCCTTATTCCGCATCAGTTTCCTCCTCCTGTGTAGAGTTTGTTTATGGCAGGGGACCACCAGATTGGCTTCCTTTTTTTGGAGGCAAGCATCTTGGTTCTACTGAGTATGGTGAGACCCATGCATTTGTTTGTTTGTACAGTGCGTTTATGATTCGGCAATCATGCAACTACTCTCCATTTGCAAGAGTAACGGGAAGTTAGCCACCGCTGTTTTCAGAAGCCCAAAGTTAGCTTTGGAGAAGGTTTTCATGGTGGTTACACCTTTGCAAGGGTAGGGGAGATGTTTACTTCTCAGGTGATTAGTTTGTGGTCGGATCTAACCAGGGAGCACATCCAGTCATCCTTTTGTAGGAGAGATGCAATGGACTGAAGAGCAACCATTCAGAACTTTGGGTCTTTTACATACTGGTTGAGTATGCAGATCCAGAATTGGTCAAGTCCCCTATCTTCTTTGGCACTAAAAAAGACCAAGTTCCAGATCCTTATTGGTTTAGGGGGTGAGACTTTCTGGATGACTTTTCTAGAAGCTTTTCTGTTTCTGAGTTTGCAGCCTCCCTATGACATGGTGAACATTGGGTTATTTTTTTTTCTTAAATTACTGTTGAGGGAATTTGGGAAAATGGTATGATCTCTGGATATGATCTTCTGCACCCATGTGTCTTTTGTAATGGATGCCCAGTTTACTGGGTACAGAGATAAGCACCCCCCCTCGACTGCCTCCACAGTGCAGCAATCGGGTAAACTTCATGAGTAATGGTAAGGCCCATCAGAGAACCATCTCCAACACCTTGGTTCTGTGGGCCACCTCTGCCATAAGAATGGCACCCTTCCACTGGAGACCCCTTTTGCCTCAGGAACCATCTTCTAGCTATTCCTGGGAAGGCCCTTGGGACTTACGGAACCATCTCGTTCTACCTTGCCGACTCCTGGAGAAGGACCTCAGAGGAGTAGAAAAACAAATCCAAGCACCAGACAGGGCACATCTTGTTGACTTCTGGAGTGTGGTTCTTTAACATTGGGGTCAATGATGACCCAGAGGGAGCATTGATTAAGACATGAAGGGCTCTGCAAAAAAACAAAAGTGTATCCAGGTGTGCCCATTTACCACTATGCCTGTACCCGCTGCCGCTGAGGTACCTTCAGCCATGCTACAGATCAACTTCATGGATATTATGGAAATGGACTAGTGTGGCTAGTGCTGAAGTTTTTTTCTAGTCTTCCACATGTACCCTGAAAGATTTGGAAAGCTCCTTGATCAAATCTTTGTAGACTGTTGAAATGTGTAAAATAGTTCAGCGACCAAAGGGCAAAGATTGTGGAGGCCTAAACATGCTTTCCAAACTTGTCCAATGCTCTCAATCCTCTATTAAGTGGGTGAACAGATGAGCTCTGTTCTGCAAGCTTAGTGACTGCCATTACCACCATGGCATCTATAGGGGACTCCCTTGCTCCAGTTGGCTCTATCTTTAGGAGGAGAAAGAAACTTGTCAGATCTCTTCGGGATAGGTTCCATCGTATTGGGTTCCTTCCATATTCTGCATGAAATAAGATCACTTTATCAGCCAAACGGACCATCCAAGATGTAACCGGGCCAGCCCTGAAAGCCTCCAGAAACAGCGACTTCTCTTAGGAAGGGATGTCTGAGGGCTATCCACCTCTCTGCTTAAGTTCTAGAATCTCTTCAAAGGAGAGATCAGGTGGAGATCTGGGGGGACCTTTCCCTTTCACTGAAGTCAAAATACATGCCACAAGGTACATTACATAATAAGAATAAAAGTGAATTAAGACAACTTTATGTCTACTTGAGATGCCCGTGGAAATTATATGGGCCACAAAATGAAATGGGAATGGACATAATGATGGTCAAGTGATAAATCAACATGAGTACCCAAGATGGTCAAAGTGACTGTTTACCAAATTAATTATTCTATATTTGTTTACATTTGAGACCATTGTCCTTGCACAAACTGTTACCGTCTAAGCAGTATTGGAGCAATTCTGAGTCAGTTGAAGACTGACCACCACCACCCAATTTACAGTTACCCGTGAACATAACCATAAGCAAGTAGTGCTGGCGTGAAGGTCTGAGAAATATGTCAAATCGGACATGGTCCAAAATTAAGCCCTGTAATACACCACTAGCAACATTTTTGCTTTTAGAAGTGATACCTTCTACTCTAACCATATGGGTTGTGGCAGACAACCAGTTAGCTACCTATTGCACAATACAAGGATTTATATTTAGATTCACAAGATCAATAAACCCTGTATGGGGAGTATTGTAAAATGCCTTGGACAGGTCTAGATATGCTGTATGCACTGCATAACCACTATCCACTGCTTCAGTTACTTTCTCAAAGAAACTGAGGTTAGAGAGCCAGGACCATTATTTGTTGAAGGCATATTGATGAGGGTCTAGGGTAAGACATATCCAATGTCCAGATTAATGAAATCTGAGATAATGTACTCCATAGCTTTAAATATGAGGCTACTGAAACTAATGCATCTGTAGTTACCAGGGTCCATGGTTGGGCCAACATTGCGTAATGGCATTACAATGGCTATTTTCTAGGATTCAGAAATGTAACCAATGGAGAGGTGTAGACAGAAAGACCATATTTGGCACGGATAATGGGTCCATGGATGAAGTACTCAAGTTTTTGAAAGGACTGAGAACTTACTTCACAGTGATTGGGGGGGGGGGGGGTTAGAACTGCGGAACCTGTGGGACAGCTGTAACTGTGGATGAAGCGAAACTTGCACAAAATTTTTAGCCTGGATGTTAACTATTCCCTTTGGGTAAGGCACTGTAGTGTTAATGTCGACTCTCTTCTTAACTTCCTGACATAGTTAAATATTTGGAGTTATTTTTGGTTTAGTGGTGATCAAGTTCATACTTCTTAATGGCTCCCTTGAGCTTTGTTAAAGTGTGCTCTTAAATTAGGTAAAATGAGACCTTCTAAACATTAAACAATTTCTCTTATTACATAATTTACATTAAACAGGACAGTACAATCTATTTATATAATGGTAGACCACATACTTTTTAAGGATAAGTTAAAGCTTAACAAAAGCTTATTGGTTGTTTTTTCACATCTGGGAGGGCAGTAGAGGAGGAGATATGTAAGTGGGTAGAAGTTTTAACTTGTGTTTCGCAGTAGTTAACCCTAACTTTAGAAAACGGTATGCCTTTAGTTGCAGCTGTCGGCTGCTTTTAGGAAAATTTATATATTTTTTATGTTTCTTGAAAGTTAAAGGGGGTGCAAGTTAAAGAATTTTTTTCTTGCCCCAACTCTCCCAACAGTTGACTATGTGGCATCCACTTCTCACCTTATTTACTGGGTCAACCAGACCTGCCTTCGCCTTCCCAAACAGTTATTTATATTCTCCAAAATACAGTAACTGTGGAAAACTACAGAGAAATTATATTTCACAGTAGCATCTATATTTAACTGAAAGCTCTGGACTCATTTCAGCTTATGCACCAATAAAAAACAAGATAAAGATGTAAAAATTAGACACCGGCACTTTTCGGACATATCTGTTAAAAGAGGAATTTAGGGCAAGGACAGTGGATGCAACAACTGCTAAAAAGAAATTACATCGCAAGTGTTAACTAGTGAGTCAGCTAAAATGAAAACGGAGCTAGAATCATGGGAAAGTAACAGGAATTTAGAAGGGATGACAAAGGTTAAAGTACTGCAGAGGAGGAGTCTCAGAACAAGGGGGGGAACTAGTGCACAGCGCTAAAAGGAAAACAGGATTATTTAGACAAGCAAAAGTTTAAAACAACTGCTGTTAAGCAACTATGTTTGATCACAGTAACATGTAAAAAGGGTAAGCACAATGACTTGGATAAAGTAGAAAAAGTTGTAGCCTCAATAAGGAAACCTATAACAAGAAAAATAACCAAAGATCCACTAAAGGCATTAGAAATCTTTCAGAAATGTTATATGAAATTTGCATAAAGTACCCAAATGTGGAAACCAAGAAAATGCAAAAATGACAATATTTATGGAAGACTTAATTATGCCACAATTTGAGGAAGATGAAGATCAGCAAATAATAGCCAAGAGAGGAAGAGATGAGGGAAACTGTGACGCGACAAACATGGAATTCTGCAAGAACAGCATAACGATAAATCCATGTGGTCTGATTTTCATCCAGTTCAACCATGAGTTGTCAGAGAAGTTTCTTAGTTTCAGGGCTCCGATTTCTTCCCTACCCATGATTCACTCCCCTATCCTCCTTAGTAACTCAGATCGAGCTTGCCTCATAAAATAAAATATTAACTGCATTCAAGATTAAGCCTAGCATACAGGTAAAAAAGATTGAAAGAGTCCATTAAGACTATTCATAGATGGGTTGTGCAGGAAACTGCCAGGTAACCATAAGCTTTACTTTGTCAATTTGGAAGGGGGCAGGAGGGAAGTTGAACAGGAAAAAAAAAAAAAAAAGAACAGCTCTTCTATCCGATGTCTATTTTCATCCAGTTCAACCATGAGAGATTCCCTAGTTCTGGGTGGTAACCAAAGGAGGATGTTCTCGAGAAGGGTGGAACCAAAGGAACAGTGTGATTTGGACTGTATATCCAAGTTTATGAGATGCAAAAGTGTGAACTGTTGACCAAGTTACTGCAGCATAAATATCATTAGGTAATCTGCATGACAAGGCTGCTGACATGGCCACTGCCACTGTAGAAATGAGCCTTAGGTTTAGATTGTAGAGACAACCCTTTTTATTGTATATAAAAAAATGCAAACTGATAACCATCTGGAAAAGGCAACCTTAACTGCTTTTCCTAATTTAGGCTTTGAGAAGGCAACAAGCCACACTTTTAGAATTGCTTGGTCCGATGAAGACAGAAGCCTAAGTTAATGAACATCCAGCATATGTAGAAAGTATTCATCTTTATTTTGAAAATCTCAGGAAAAAGACTAGTATGTTAACTTACTGATTTAAATTAGTCATGAGTGCCACCTTAAGGAAGGAAGGATGCATTAGTTCTCAAGGAAACTGTCTTTATGAAATACCAAACAGGTTTACAGAAAAGTGCTTGCATCTCTGAAATCTGTCCAGCTGACCTAATAGCCACCAGAAAAAAAATTTCCTGAGAGAGAAACTTCAAATCAACTGATGCTACTAACTTAATAGGTGGCTGAGTTAATGAATGCACCATGACAGTAATAACCCAAACAGAAACTGGATCTTTGATAGGAATGTTTCTCCTATGGCCACCTTTCAAAAAGGCTTTAGAGACATTTAAGGAAGCAAAAGTATTGTTATTCTTCTCTAATGTTTATGGACATCAGCTGGGTATGACAATTCTGTTTCCAAAGGTCAAACATTCCTCTTGTGCTGTGCTGATGAGGTCATAAGAAGGCAGAAACATGCATGTCCACAGCTAGCGGGGTTTGGCTTTAATGGCTTGAAACTGTCCATAAATACTTAAAAATGAAAGTAAAAGAAGTCATGGACATTCAGAATGGTCATTTAGCTGAAACACCTGATGTCCTTAAAGGGTGATTAGCATATATCCCATGAGGCCTCTGATGCAAGAGGTTTGAGGTATCACACAAGTCTAGCTTTGCTAGATTTTTCTTTTTGTGTTTTTTAACCAGTTGGTTATCTGTGTGACCTTTTTACTCTCTGTTTTAGTTAGTTGGGATATTTTGTTGACACCCGTTAGTTATTTTTTTTTTAATTTTTTAGTCTATTTGAATATTTGAGATAGTGGCCATTTGCACTATGACTGCGGAATAACTAGAGCCAATATGGAAAATTCAGACAATGATTCTAATATAGAAGGAATAGGAGTGGAGGAGGAGTCTAAACCTTTTGATGTAGCCCAGATGGAAAATCTCTTCCATTTGTTATGGTAACTCTTCTTGGTGGATTGTTTCTGAGAAGTTGACATGATCTGATCTGAAGTTGGGAGTCTGGTATCTCCAGCTAAGGTTGGAACTAGAAGAACCAAGCGGTTTATTTCATGTATCTCTGGTCTGGAAGAGGCAGACCGGATGGGTGTGTTAATAGGAACCCTCCTGCCGTCAGCTTCAGGGACTGCAGAGAGGGATGAAGGTCCCATGACAAGTGCATCAGGTCTGGAACTGGGTCCAGAATCCAAGGGTCCACCAAATGATGAAGTCGAAGGAAGGGGAACCAAATCTGATGAGGTCAATGAGGGGCTATGAGAATGATGGTCCTTCTCAGGGTTTCTGCTTTCTGTAGAAACTTCGGTATCAACGGGATTGGTGGAACTGCATAGAGGAGACCTGGAGGCCAATCAAGTACGAGTCCGTCCCTTAGAGCTTCTCCCGGAGGAGGAATCAGGGCAAAGTAGCTTCTGCATTTCGTGTTAATCGGACTGGTGAAAAGGTCACAGCAAAGCTGGCCCCACCTGTGGAAAATCCTGTCTGCTATCTCTTGCTTGAGGGACCACTCGTGAGGCAACAAGATTGCCCTGCTCAGCTTGTCCGCTATCACGTTGGATTTCCCCGGGATGTGCGTTGCCAACAAAAAGCGCTGCTTGGAAACAGCCCACTGCCATACTCAGAGAGCCTCGTGACAAAGGGGGTAAAACCTGGTTCCTTCTTGTTTGTTCAAATACCAGAAAACTGACATGTTGTCCGTCTGAATCGCAATCGTACCCAGAGGAAGTGTGTCCTGAAAGTACTTAAACACCAAAAGTACCGCTCTCATCTCCAGGACATTGATATGCAGATGTGTATCGAACGGTCTATGTGCCTTGGGCTGTCCTTCCCTAAAAATGCCCCCCCACCCTATCAGGGAAGCGTCCGTGGTCATTGTGGCCGCTGGAGAGGGTAGCACAAATGGGTGACCTATCGTGTGGCATGAAGTGAGGTCAACCATCATTAAAGATACTTTTTGCAAGAATTTGTGATGATCATGTGAGACATGGGAAGCTCTTGGTAAGACCACTGAGTGAACAACAGCTATTTTAGTATCTGCATGTGCATACGAGCTAGTGGAATGGCTAAAATTGCTGCTGCCATCATGCCTAATAATTTCAGAACTTCTGATGCTGGTGCTCTGTCTTTTGATATCAGAACGCTGACATTCTGATGAAGAAAGACTCTTTCTATTGGAAGCCTTAGTGTGGTGGTGGTGTCCAACTCTGCCCTGATAAAAACGATATGATGTGATAAAAACAAGGCAGATTTTTCTGAGTTGACTGTAATGCCCAGTTATTTGCAGAGTGACAGAGTACAGACAGAGTGGACTCCCTGGCCTGAATGAGTTGATGCCTGGTGGTGGCGGTAAGGAGCCAATCGCCTAGGTATGGAAACACCTGGAAATCCTAGATGCCTCAGGTGAGCCGTGACCACTGCCATGCATTTGAACACTCTGGGGGTTGTAGTGAGACCAAAGGGCAGGGCTTGAAACTGGTACTGATTAGCTCCCAGCCAGAAGTGCAAATGATCCCTGGATGGCCTGGCCATTTTTATGTGGTAGTACACATCCTTGAGATCTATAGAGAACATCCAATTGTCTTTCCCGAAGAAGGGAAGTACAGACTGAAGCGTGACCATCTGGAACTTCTCTTTCTTTACATATTTGTTCAGTCTGCTGAGGTCCAATATGGGTCTCCAGTCCCCCGGCTTTTTTTGGAACCAAAAAGAATCTCGAGTAAGTTCCAGATCCTGTTTGGGCTGCTGGGACTGGTTGGATGACTTTTTGTAAGCAATGTTTGGACCTCTAATGTTGCTTGTTCCCAGAAACTGGAGTGGAATGTCTGGGATTTCCTTATGGAAGGAGGTGGTGTGGCAAATGGGATGAAGTATCCTCTGGAAATTATGCTTTGTACCCAGCTGTCTTTAGTTATTTTGAGCCAGGTGTCTGGATACAAAAGATAAGCAACCCCCAAACTCCCTCCAGAGTAGGACAGTCGGGTCTCCTTTCAGGAGCACTGGTAGGGCTTCCCAGAGAAGTGATCTGTCGCCCTGGTGATGTGGACCCTCTCTGCTGCTAGGGCAGCGTCTTCCATTATTGTTCCCTCCTCTGCTTCTGGAGGGGGGGTTGCCACGTATGCCCTGAAAGGCTCCTTGGGCTTTTCAGAACCACATTTTTCCTCCCCTTTGACCCTTAAGGTAGGGTCGGATAGGGATGGAAAAATGGACCCCGACGGCAGACTGTCTTTCCGTCTTGTTCACACCTGGTTAAGGTTTCCTTCACTTTAGGCCCGAAAAGGGACGAACCATCAAAGGGGGGTATTCACGAAGGAAGACTTGAAGGGCTCCACAAAGGAACACAAGCGCATCTAGGAGTGTCTCAAGAGCAACTCCTGTACCCGCTGCCCTACTCGTTCTATCGGCTGCATATGAGAAGAGGTGCATGGATGAGTTTACTACAGAATTGACGGTAGCAAGCTAGGCGGTAACTTTGTCGGAAGCTCCGGCAGCTACTGTACCCTGAAGAGCATCTCCTAGCTCCTTAAAGAGATCTCTTTGTAACCTGGTAAAATGGGTTAAATAGTTTAGCGAACAAAGAGCAAAGGTCGCTGAACTAAACATGCACTTCCCATACCTATACATGATCCTGGAGTCTCTGTTAGGAGGATGGATAAATGAGGAAGTCTCAGACATTTCCTTTTTGGTGGCTGCCGCCACCACCATGGCATCAACTGGAACACCTTTTGTTAAAAATGACTTGTAAAGGGGGCAGAAATTAACTTATTAGGCCTCCTAGGGACAGGCTCCATAATATCCGGAGACTCCCACACCCTTCGAGACACCAGCTGCATCAGTTCATCGAAGGGCAGACACACCCAACAGGTGGAGGGCTGACACCCGAAAGACTTCAGGAGAAAGAACAGTTGTTTACACTTACCATAAATTTAGATGTTCAAGTGTATTCACTGTTGCAGTAATATAAAGGAGCAAGAAAAAGTTTCCCCAATGGGGTACTTAGCTTTAAGTTGAAGACTTCGGTTCTGAAACTCAAAAATGAAAATTTCAGGAGTCGGCCAACCGGCACTTGCCAACTGCTGCTTTGGGCACAGCAAGAAAGACTGATGTAATGGCATTGGGTGCATGTTTTATACCCCTGACATCATGGAAGAAGGGACAGCAACCGACGTAGGACCCAAGACTTTGTTAATCAGGCTGAGGGCAACCTGCCAGCAGATTACCCAAACGTAATGACTGCAACAATGAAACACGATGAACATCCAGGACTGCAATAACAAATACACTCGAACATCTACATTTGTTAAGTGTACACAACTGTACTATGTTCTTCGTGTTTCACTGTTGCAGTCATTACATTTGGGTAGATTCCCAAAGCTAAGGTTGGGAGGATGAATTTAAATAGCATTAGGACCAGCTATAAGGCCCTGCAAGACTGCAGTGGAAAAGCCAGCTCTGGATTTAGAGAAGATTGGTAAATGATAATGCTTGGTGAAAGTATGTACAGAACTCCAGGTAGCAGCTTCTAGGATGTCCCTGGTAGGGACGACTCTGAGAAAGGCTGTAGAGGTAGATGCAGCCATGGTAGAGTGGGGTCTGATGCCCTGTGGGACAGGTTTTCCATGGTGCTTATAGCAGAAATGAATGCAAAGGCCTATCCATTTAGAAATGGTTTGCTTTGAAATAGCCTTCCCCTCTGTCCCTGCAGCAAATGCCACCAGTAGTTGTTCAGCTTCCCTTTGAGGTTTGGTCCTGTCCAAGTAGAATCTAAGTTGTCTGTGCACATCTAAGGACTGCAGTATCCGTTACCCTTTGTTCTGTGGATTAGGAAAGAAAGTTGGCAAATGAATGGCCTGATTAAGAGCCACACTGGATACCACCTTGGGCATGAAGGAGGGATTGGTTCTGAGGGACACCCTGTCTGCATCAAAGATGTTGAAAGGCACCACTGCCATAAAGGCCTGCAATTCAGATACCCTTTTTGCTGAAGTGATTGCTAAAAGGAAAGCTGTTTTCCAAGAAAGAAATTTTAACTCTACAGTAGCAGCTGGCTCGAAAGGAGGTAGAGTGAGTTTCTTCAAAACAAAGTTAAGGTCCCAGGCTGGAGTTGGAGCTCTCCTGGGTGGCCTTAAATGTTTGCCCCTCTCAGAAACTGCTTGAGCAGTGGGTGAGAGAAGAGGGGAGGTTCTGTGTTATATTGAGGTGAATTTTGACGGAGGAAAAGGACAAGCCCTTGTGAAGCATCTCAGTTAAATATTGTAAAATCTGAGGTAAATTGGGTGCTGCTGTGCTCCACCCTTGAGAATGGTTCCAGGCACAGAATCTTTTCCATTTTGCAGCATAAGATTTTCTAGTACTAGGCTTCCTTGCATCTAAAATGACATCCATCATTGTTTTACTGAGGGATGGTAAAGGAGAGATTAGGTAATTAGCCAGGCTGCTAGGTTCAGTGATTGAAACTGAGGGTGCAGAACCTGGTTCTCCTGCTGAGACAGCAGGGAAGGAGTCTGAGGCAGGTGCCAAGGGGCCAACTGTGACACACTGCGCAAGAGGGAGTACCATTGTTGGCATGGCCAGTCTGGTGCAATCAAAATCATCCCAGGCTTGTCCTGTTTGATCTTTAGCAGTACTTTGGAGAGCAGAGGCAAAGGAGGAAAGGCATAAACTGTTTTCCAGCCGAAGGACAGAGCATCCACTTTCCAAGCTTGTTTGTGGGGAATCCTTGTGCAAAATTTGTCCAACTAATAGTTCTGGAGGGAGACTAACAGGTCTATAGCTCGGCTCCCCATTTGCTTGTCAACATGTTGAAAATCCTTGGTTCCACATTCCACTTGTGTGGGTCCATGAGTTTTCTGCTCAGTCTGCCAGTGTATTTAGTTTTCCTGGCAGGAACTGAGCTTGTAGATTCACTTGGTAGCTCACGGCTGTGTTCCACAATGCCATTGCTAGTCTGCAGAGGGAGTAAGAATGTGTACCCCCTGCTGCTTGTTTATGTATCAAATAACAGTGGTGTTGTCCGTCTTTACCATTAGTTGTCCTGGAAGAATGTGGTCCTTGACGGCTGTCAGAGCGTTCTGTACAGCTAACATTTCTTTCTGATTGATATGCAGGTGCATTTGACTTGGGGTCCATTTGCCCTGAATGCATTTCCCTGCCAGGTGAGCCCCCCCCCCATGCATAGTCTGATACATCTGCTTGGGTGGCAGGGGGTAGCGTAAATGGTAATTCCTTGTTTTGGTGGCAGGCCTCTGCTCACCAAAGGAACTCTAGGTGTAGGCAAGGTATAATAGTTATCACTGCTTCTAGATCCTGAGAATGTTGACACCATAAGCTTTTTAGATACCACTGTAGTTCTCATATGCAATCTTGTATATGAAATTAGAAGAATGCAGGAGGCCATGAACCCCAAGACTTGCAGTATTTGCCTTGCAGATAGCAGTGTTTTTGTGGCCACTTGTTTGAAGTAAGTTGTCAAATGAATCTGTTTCTCTGGCATGAGGAAAGCCATCTGGGAAGTTGTATTCAAGCTTGCTCCCAGGAATATAATTTGCTGACAGGGTACCAGATGAGATTTCTTTTTGTTTATGGTTTACCCCAGACAACACCCTTTGTACAAAGGCCAGATGATTCAAAAGTATGTCCTGGCTTTCTGCCTGAATTAGACAATCGTCCAGGTATGGGTATATTTGAATATTTCTTTGCCTGCAAAATGCAATGACTAGAACTAGGCACTTTGTGAATACCCTGGGAGCAGTAGATAAGCCAAAGGGCAGTGCAGAGAACTGATAGTGCGTGTAGCCTGCTTTGAAGCGCAGGCATTTTCTGCAAGATTCCCCGATAGGGATGCGCAGGTATGCTTCTTTTAAATCTAGTGTTGCCAACCAAGCATCTTTGCCTAGCATAGGGAGCAACTGGTGAAGTCAGCATCTAGAATTTTGGAATCACCAAAAGGGTGTTTAGAATAGAAAGGTCCAGGATAGGATGCCAGGAATTGCCTTTTCTGGGTACCAGGAAAAGTCTCGAATAGAAACCTTGTCCCTTTTCCTCTTCTGGTACCAGCTGAATAGCCCCCATGTTTAAGAGAGAAAGTATTTGCTCTTGGGTCTCTGCCAACTGATTTGGGGGTAGATCTGGCCACCCCCTTGGTGTTGGTAACGTGTGGAAGTGAAACCTGTATCCTTTGGGACACTATATTTAAGACCCATTTGTAGTGGGTAATGAGTTCCCACTTTTTGGCCTGCAGACCAATCTTAACGCCTAAAGTAGCATTCACTTGAGAAGTGCTTGGAAGTTTTAAGAGCAAGTCATTGAGACAGTTATCCATAGGGGGAGTCTTACAACTCCCAGATTTGGATCTAGAAGCACCCCACTGCTTAGTCTTGTGTGTACCCTGGGACTGAAACCTGGGGTTTCTGCTGTGTCTGGGTTTGGATTGAGAAGACCTGGAAGGGGCCGGAAAGGACCAAGTCTTAGAGAGCCAATACCTACTAAATCTTGGAGGCTGGACTTGTAAGAAATATTTAACAGTTTGCATAGATTTAGCATTATCTTCCATCTTTTTTGAGAACTTCCTCAGCTTTGTTGCCAAACAGGCGGTCCTGATCTAAGGGAGCATCCAACAGTTTAGCTTCCAACAGTTTAGCTGAGTACAGACCCAGTGACAGCAGCCCTGCAAGAGGCCTCTAATGAATCAAATCCACATTGCAAAGTATGTTTTCCAACCTGTTCAGCAGAATGCATTAAATCCTGTAATTCTTTATTTTCAGCACAGTCAGGAATCATAATCATTTTCTGTTTAAGCAATCCAATAACATGTTGTTGATACTTCAACATATGAAACTGACAGTTTAAGGCCCTAATGGCCAAGGTTGCAGAAGTGTAAACCTTCTTACCCCCATCTATCCAGTGCTCTGGAGTCTCTATCAGAGGGGGTAGGATTTTTAGCAGTGGAAGCCTTTATGTCCCTGGGTCCCTGTGAAACAGTCTCTGAATCCGTAATAGGATTTAAAAAAAGGAACTTGTGAGAATCAGGGACCCTGTAATATCCATCAGGTTTTCTGGGAGCAGGAGGCAAAGAATCAGGGGCCAAACTAGATTCTCAAAAGGCATCAACAATGTCTAGTACAGGAGGTATAGCTAAAGGTCTATGCTGAGGCAGAAGAAATCCCCTAAGCCTCTATTTTTGTATCAGAAAAATCCTGGCTTTCCCAGTGAAAATGTTCCCTTAAAGTGTGCAAGGTGTCACCAACAGAAAAATTCTCTAGAGTGGAAGCAGAAGGAATAGAGTCTTTTGCTTCAGAATCCTCATAAGTAGATGAGGGTAAATCCAGATAATCATAAGAATCAGAAAAATCAGAATCCTTGTTAGAAGATTCATAAACAAATTCAGTCCTAGGTCTCTTAGAAGGGGGTGGTTGGCTTCCCCTGATTAGAGTTTTAAGATCTTCAGCCATTCTTATTTGTTTTTTAGGCACAGAGGCCTGTGCATGCGGCCTGGGCGTCTGTTTCTTAGGCATGGTTCGAGGTTTAGGCCTTAAAGAAGATGGAGGCGTCGGTTTAATATGAAAGTCCGTAGGCCTGAATACACCCTCAGAAGCTGGTGCCTGCACAGCGGCTCCAGACCCATCCAAGGTAGAGACATCCGCAGGGTCCACAGCTGAAGCATCTCGCAGCATACCGGACTCAAAATGGGTCTCAGTAGAGGCCTGCGAATCAGAAGTAGCAGGTATCAGGGGCTGCGAAAGCACTTCACTGAGTACCGGCGAACTGGCTTAGAAGCGTCGTCAGCAGCTTTGGACCTAGGCGGCCTTTCTCTGTCTATCTTTGCGCTTTTTCGGAATTCCGGTAGTCGGATGGCTAACCGATAACATTTCTGGATAACTGAACAGAGAACAGAAATATTTAGAAGCGAAAATACAGATGACTGATATTGCGTTGATTAAATAAGGCACAAAACCGACAGCAAGGTACGTCATAGTCAGGGCCTAGGCAAGGAATACAGTACGAATGAAAATCTTTGTGAGGTATTTGCCTTCCACAAGAAATGCAATTAACTTTTACTGACATCGGTAAGGAGCAAGAAAGAAAGAAAAAAGTTACCTCAATGGGGTACTTGGCTTTAGTTGACGACTTCGGTTCTGAAACTCGAAAACGAAAATTTCAGGAGTCGGCTGACCAGCACTTGCGAACTTCCTCTGCTTCAGGCACCGCATGGCAAGAAAGACTGATGTAATGGCGTCTGCTGCATGTTGTATACCCCTGATGACCTGACATCACAGAAGAGCCAGCAACCGACGCAGGAGCCAAGACTTTGTTAATCAGGCCGACTGAGGGCTACTGGAAGCAGATAACCCAAATGCAATGACTGTAACAGTGAAACACAAAGAACATCGGACTCATCCTCAGCAGGGCTTTTGGGCTGCCAGTCACCCCTCTGCCCAAGGATTTCAGGTATTTCAGCAAATGAGATCTTCAGACGGGGACCCTTCTGACTCATCTAAGTCAGTATCTGATGTTACAGACTCCTGAGGGGAGTCTAGATATTTCCTCTTACACAACCTCTTCTTGGGAACCTTATCAGTGGGAGCTTCTGGTGAGGTCTCGGAAGAGCAAGGGCCACCCAATGGGGCCTTCCTGAGGCTCTGGGTCTCTACACTTGGTCAGGATATGTGTGATGCAGAAGCAGCCACAGGCGCTTTTGGGGAGGAGGAAGCCAGACCTGAGGTTGAGGATGTCTTAGGAGATATTACTCTCTCATGGCATTGAAAGCACCTCTGATCGGATGTGAGGGAACCGACAGATCCGAAGACACCATCGATACCCCTGGAGCTAGGACAGTGGGCTCTGAACAAGAGGTAGGAGCCAGGCTCATCCAAGCCAAAGTCCCAAGAGGCAGAGTCAGAACTGACAAGTCGGTCCAACTATCCTCCCCGGACCCGACCAGAGAGTATCGGCTCCTAGAGTCCTCGACTGGCACTGAGGACATCGGAGTGCACAGAGCCGAAGACGCTGGGACAGGTGTCTGCTCAGAGGGTTCCACTTTCAACAGGTCAGACTCCTCCGGCTCCGAAGGACCAGCACGACTTGGAGGAGAAATAAATTGGGCTGGAGTAATGGTCTTCAGCTCCGAAGCCAACTGGGTCGAAGCTGATAAAATTTTTGCCAAGGTCAGTGACAACAGCTTCTGCACCACACTATCCACATCCAGATCTGAAAGGCTGACAGAGGTCCAAGAAGAGTACACCGAAGGTGGTACCGACTGCAGTAATGGACTCTCAGGAGCTTCAGACACCAGTTCCAAGACTGGGGACCGGCTCTGAAATTAAAGACAGTCAGTTCCAATGGCAGAGGAGCCGAAGTTGAAGATTTCTTAGATTTTTTTTTTTTTTGAGTCCGAAGTCTTAAAAGACTGACTACTTACTGGATCCATCATGGTCACTCAAAGCTTCTTGAAATGACCGTTTCAACAACCCTCTTGTCAATCCAGTTTACATTTCCTTTCCTGCAGGACCCTTGAGGAAAGAATGGCAAATAGCACAGCTATCCTGCAAATGCAGGGCAATTTAAGTGGCTGTCTGTAACCGACATCTTTTGGCCATACTTGGTGCACTTCTTAAAACCAGACTTTGTATGCTTGTCTTGGTCAGCCATAATAATCCAAAAAAATTACTGTCACCACAGAAAAACTTAACAGTAATTACTCACACAAGCCTTAAAAAAGCAGGCTAAGTCTCACACATACAAACACACACAAGTATACTAATCCAAATGCAAACTGACAGTAAAAGTCTGTCTAAAGCACATAAGAAGATCAAAGCAGACTATGCAATAAAAGAAGATAGCTGCTAAAAGAAAACAAGCCTCATCTATTCTATAACAAGCTTCAACAGTAAAACTACTAAGCCTTATCTAAAAAATCTAAGGCTAAACACACACACCAATAACTATGACTTATCTAGAAAAACTTGTGACAAAAGGTTACTAAATAAAACGCACTAATATATGTATATATAAAGAGAAAATATTAAACTAGGCCAAACCAAGACGCCAACTGGAACACACTAAAGGGAAGGGATTAAAGTAGGTACACACACCAAAAGCTATGAGAGTTTTCTAAAACTCTACTAAACTACTTTAATTAGCAAATATTTTTAAGTAATAATGAAAAAAGCAGTTGTACTGGACCAAGCTAAAGCAGAACTCTGATATGTTGCAGCGGCAAACTAGATCTAATTCCAGGTGCATCATAGGATAGGGACTTGGCCTCGAGCTATTTGAAGACCTTGAGCTTTGCAATTGGCTGTATCGGAGCAGAGGGATCAGCTTCGAACCTATCAGTAAAGAATGAACGGCAAGATTGAACAACTTCACATCAGTAGATAATTGCATCTTGACTATGAAATAACTGTCACCCAAATCACAGGTGCTTCAGGGTAGCACATGCATGCTAACCAATCCTAGCAAAATATAAGGCAATCCAAATAAGGAAAATTCCCCCCTCAGAAAAAGCCAGATACACAGTACGTTTCAAAGCAGCTTCACTCACTAACATTCCAGCCAGAGGGTCCAACAAGATCAAGGTATCCAAACAGAAGCAGCGTTCCTAGAAGGAAACCAGCTTGTCATCTCAGGTCAATGCATGTATGTAGGTGGGTGGGGGAAATGGCACTCTTCCTTGGCTTGTGCTACAAGGGACCAGAGTCTCTGAACCTACATTTGTCTTGGTCACTGGGAACCAGACAAGATTTTGCTTTTTCTGACTGAGAATATATGCGTAAACAGACACTTGCAAGAATGTGCTTAGGAGACAGAATGTGCCCACTTCAATTTTACTTTGCCTTAAACGCAGTGAACATAAAAGGTAGAGGGTTGTATCCACCCTTACATCAAAAGTGAGATGATCTCAACAGTGACATTTCCAGTACTAAATCAGGCAAGGCCCTGACCTCCACAAAAAAACCCCAAGGAGTCAAGCATTTTTATGTTTTTCATGTGTGAAAGGTTGACATGGCAATGACCCACAGCCTGCATAAGGGAAATAGTCAAGCAGGTCAGAGATTTGCCTATGTGCCACAATGACGATCAAAATACATCAGGAAGATACTAGCCTCATTTCTTCCTTTAAAGTCTTCATGGCAAGAAATACTGCTCTCAGGCTCCAGGTGTTTTATGTAAGACCATTATTTTTTCTTTGAGGGGAGGGGAGAAACAGACAGATTATCCACTTCACCACCAAAGGACATGTCACAGTCTTTACTGTTCAAGAGTGATAAAGACCACGATGAAACAAGTGGGACTGTGCTCACTACACAGCCCGGTGATAAACATCCAGTATCAAAATAAGATCTGCAAGTTCATGGTAACTGCAGGCACTGACACCTCCCAGTCCTACAACACACATACCTTTGGGTGCTGAAAAAGCACTGACCCGACAGTGGCCATCATTAAAGCCTGGAAGGTGCAAAAGGGTTTTGTCTGTATTTGATACAGCAATAAGATTCAGGCTGCAAAAGAAATGGCCCAACTTACTATAATGAAAGAAGCTCAGCATAAATCTGGGCTCACTTCTTCCAATTTACTGAGATAGATTCACAGCTAGAGTGTCTTGTGTGTGGAGGCACGCATGAATGGGCGTGCCTTCGTTGAAGGTTGTGCGTCAGGGCTGGTAACTCGGCACGTAAAAATCAACTACCAATCATTAGCGGACCAGAGTTCCTCTGTGGTGACCCCTAATCGGGATAAGCCGAAAAACGCAACAACAACGTAGACACCACCCCCTGGGAGTGCAACCATGGCAGTATCCAAAACCAGGGGACACTACCACAAATTTCTAACTGGACACCAATAACCAGGCATATAAACAGGTTAAAAGTATAGCTATACAAACATGCTCAACTTTAACTGCCGATGTTCAATACGGATGATTTGCTGCATCATCATATACAGTGTGTGGAAATTTTGTTTTAAGTGGATATTTGATTATCACGCCTAACAGAACATATGAACATGCCCCCGCTTATGGCCAACATCTCCACTCCATGGAAATTACTAATATGGATAGTACTTAAACTGAGTAAAGCACCTGTGACATCTTCATTTCTTTACCATGTTAGTCAAAAAATCAATCCAATTGGACTTCTGATGTGCTTTGGCTGCCTTTCCTGTTTTATGATGAATGCTGAGTCTGTGGGGGAATGTCTCCTAAGTAAGAGAGAGACTATTACAAACTGGCAGCCTGGAAATGAGACGAGAGCACCAAAACATCTGAGTCACATGTCAGCAAACTTGGAAACCACTGCACTTGTTAATATTAATAAGATGATCACGTACTCGGAGATAATCTTCCATAATACTGCTAACTTTGGCTATGTGAGGGCAAACAAAACAGAGCAAATACATGATGTTTCGATCATACATTTGGACAGTTTAATCAAAATACAAAAAAAAAAACAAAAATAAGAGTGAGGTCAAAAAGACAATAGCAGTGTGTGGGGTAATGCAGTAATGTGTGTCGTAAACTGGTTGCACTGGAGGACAGAGCTCAGTAGGAAAACATCCCAGAAGAAAAAGGCAGAAGCAGCAAATAAGTGAAAGCAATGACTTAACTGTTGCAAGAAATGGAGAATGAGTCCCTTCACGTCATCTGTGCAGAAGTAACTGCCCTAAAGGGAATTAAAAAAAAAAATGTTAACATTTTGAACACAGAACAATTCAAGATTATCAACTCTTCCATCTTGTGACTATACTTGTTTAGAGATATCAAAGGGTCATCTGAACCTCTGTACATTAAAGCACAAGCCAAAACTATATTTCTGCCTCTTGCTTATCAAGTACTACAAAGAACTAGAGATGCTTGTTACTTTTTGCAACCATTCTTGGTCTTGTACTAAATCAACAAGAACAGTTTGAAATTTTTGGCTGTGAAGGACAAACCAGCAATCAGGCAACATATATTTACTACCACTAGCGAGGTGTTTTAGTTCACTTTTGTCCTTCATATAGATTCCACCTATACCCTATCAAAGGCAAAAGAAAATTAGATAAAGGAAAATCTAAAGAAGCTGAACACATGAATGTAAAAGGTAGAAAAAAAACATCACCTCATCTTGTGTTCTACCAACAAGTAGAGGGAAGTAGTAATGAAATGATGACTATGGGGAGACCAAGGAATCCGTGACCAAAACTCACAATGGGCAGCTGGGAAAACAAATGAAGACCGTCTAAACAGGGGGACACTAACTGTACTACAAAAATAAGGTGAACTTACAACAGTAGGTGCTCGAGTAATCAATGCTGCAGTAGCCTTAGCTGTAAGGGTTACATCCTACCAAGGATGTAACAGATGACCAGCTTCCAAAGGTTCAAGACACCTTCCACTAGCCCAAACTACAAAGTTGCACAAGCTGAACTAACAAGACAAGTTTGGTCATGAAGCTTTTCAGAGCTTTCCTGCCAGCAGAAACAGGGAGGCAAAGGCCTAAAAGGACAATGCTAGGAACACAATATACATCTCCAAACCATGGTATAAAAAACACACCAAAAAAGAATAGTTGTGTAAGCCCTTACCATAACCATAGATGTCCTTCTCTTCTCTGTTGCAGTATTCATAACAGTAGTGAGTAGCTGCCTGCAGCGCCACCGTCTGGCCAGTATACCAAAGTCTTTGTCCTGGAGGGTGTGTGAGACGTTTGCTATGAGAGCCATAAACTGGCGTGAGGTATAAAGGTGACATCTGCAAGTACCGTCCTCAGAATTGTTTGCTACATATACTAGTGCCCCTGAGGTTTTTCAGGAGGGTCCTAACTGAAACCATTAGACTTGCATGTCTGCTACTGCCAGGGCAGTAATAAGGCTATGTAGGTAGAGACTTGGGGAAGAAGATGGCCACAGGTGTTCATAAAATACCTGCTACAGCAGAAGCAGGAAACAGGGGGTAGGAGGGTGGGACTGAATACTGCAACATAGAAGAGAAGGACATCTATGGTAAGGTCTTACAACTATTCTATGTCCTTCTATACGATGTTACAGTATTCATAACAGTAGGGAGAGTATCAGAGCTTTAAGTATGATCCTGGGAGGAGGAAGGGTTTCTGTGGTCCAGAAGGCCCTGTAGGATAGTTCTGGCAAAACCAGCTCTAGCATGAGATGCCTTGTCCAGCTTGTAGTGTTTGGTGAAGGTGTGCACTGAGGTCCAAGTGGCTGCTTCTAAAATAGGAGAATCAATGCCTTTAAAAAGGCAGAAGAGGCAGCTGCTCTGGTGGAATGTGGTTTGATACTGCTTTGTAAGGTTTTCCCATGGTGGGAGTAGCAGAAGGAGATGGACTTGGAGATCCATGATACAATGGTTTGCTTAGATACAGCTTTCTCTAGTGCCCTGGGATGGAAGGAAACAAATAATTGTTGTGATATCCTGATGTCTTTGGTTTTGTCTAGGTAATATATTGGTTATCTGTGCACGTCTGGAGAGTGAAGGGTCCTCTCTGGAGCATTTTGAGGATGGTGGTAGAAGACAGGTAGGTGAATGGTTTGATTCGAGAGTTCATTAACTACCTTGGGCATGAGGGGGTTAGTCCTGAGCACCACTGCCCCTGTGAAAGACTAGGTAGGGGGATGTGGCCATCAGGGCTTAGATCCCAAACCCTCCTGGCGGATGTGAGGGCAACTAGCAGAACTGTTTTGAATGTACAAAATTTCAGAGAAGCAGAAAGTGCTGGTTAAAAAGGAGACGGTGTTGGCTTTTCTAATGCAAAGTTTAGATCCTACGGAGGAGGGATGGGTTTCCGTGGGGGTTTGATGTACGGGACTACTCTTAAAGAGAGTTAGACTTCCAGTCTGGATGCCAGGGGAGGTGAAAAGAGCAGACAGGAAGAGATGGCAGACAAGTGGACTTTGATCGAGGAATATGTCAGTCCTGTTTGGAGTAGCTCACAGAAGTAGGACAGGACCCTAGGGATAGAGGTAGTGAGTGAGGGAGTCCTGCTTGTTCCTATGACACCAACTGGTGAATCTGAGCTATTTAGCCACGTAGGTTCTCCTAGTGCTGGGTTTTCTGGCCTCCTACAGAACATTAAGTATGTCCTCTGAGTAAAGGTGTCTGTAAGGGATCAGGAGTCCATCACCCATAAGGTCAGTTTTAGATTTTTCACCTGCGGGTGTAGCAGAGACCGTGTGTTCTGTGTGACCAGGTCTATCCTGTGGGGTAACCTGTGGTGATTGCCCTTGGCTAGAGAAAAAAGGAGAGGAAACCAATGCTGTCTTGGCCAAAAGGGGGTCACCAGTAGGATTTTTGGTTTGTCCCTCTGAATTTTCAGGAGGACTTCCTGGATCAGAGTGAAAGGGGAGATGACGTACAGGAACATCCCCTCCCCTATGAAAAGGAGAAGGCATCCACTTTCCACGCTTGTGGGTGTGGGTTCCTTGTGCAGAAGTTGGGCATCTGCCTATTGTCTGGGGAGGCAAAGAGGTCTGATTGTGGAATACCCCACCTGTGTATCAGGTCTAGGAAAAGCTCCCTCTGTAGCATCCATTCGTGAGAGGGGGCTGAGGTTCTGCTGAGTGTGCCTGCCATCACATTCTACTGACAGGGGATATACATGGCCAACAGGTGTACTCTGAGGGAGTCTGCTAGATTCCAAATCTGAATGGCCAGTCTGCATAGAGGGTATAACCTGGTCCCTCCTTGTTTATGTACCACATGACTGTCATGTTGTCTGTGATTACCTTTAAGGTTCCTGGCAGGATAGAGGGTTGGAATGTTAGTAGAGCTAACAGTAAGGCTCTCATTTCCTTGATGTTGATGTGGTCTTTTACTTTTAGAGTGGACCATTTGCCTTGTACTGAGAGGTGTTGTTGAGTTGTTTGCAACACTGACCCCCATCCTAGGTCCGAAGCATCGGTGTAAAGGGATTGAAGTGGAGCTGAGGTCTGAAGGTGGAGCCCTGGGTTGGTCTATACTGCAGATATCCACCATTGGATCTCCCTCTAAGCAAGGGAGGAGTAGGAGGGGCACATCCAAGGGCTGGGGAAGTACAGTTGTGTACACTTACCATAAATGTAGATGTTCGAGTGTATTCACTGTTGCAGTCCTAACTAATGAGTTATATCCGGCTCCCGGTAGCCCTCGGTCAGCCAGAATACCAAACGTAAGTAAAAATGCTGGTTGCCGTCAATTGTAAAGGACGTCAGGGCATCCGATACAAAGGAGGCAGCCAACGTCGCTTCCTTAGTCTTTCTTGCCATAACAGTCAGGAGCCCCCAGAAAATATGGCTTAAACCAAACACAATTTTGGCAAATAATATCCAAAATAGCCTCTACCTCAGGAAAAGAGGAGAGGACTAAAAAAAAGGAGGGGGGGGGGGGACCAGGACTGCAACACTGAATACACTAACATCTGCATTTATGGTAAGTGTACACAACTGTACTATGTTCATCGTGTTTCACTGTTGCAGTCCTAACTAATGGGTTGATTACCAAAGCCCAGAGAAAAGGGAGGAGGAACTAACAGAATCGAGGGTTAGAGATAATGCCCTGCAACACAGCAGTGGCAAACCCTGCCCTAGCTCTAGAAAACAGAGGCAAATTATAATGTTTTGTTAAAAGTGTGAACAGACCACCACACGGCAGCCTCCAAAATGTCTTTAGTAGGGACACCCCTTAGGCTGCAGAAGTGGAAGCTGCTCTAGTGGAATGGGTCCTAACAGCTTGAGGAGGAGCCTTGCCATGAAAGGAATAACAAAAGGTAACGCAATGTGCAATCCATTTAGAAATTGTTTGCCTAGAAATGGCCTTGCCCTGGGCTCCAGGGGCAAAACTGACCAATAACTGTTTTCCGAAGGTCTTTAGTCCTGTCCAGGTAAAACCTGAGCTGTCTGTGCACATCAAGAGAATGTAGGATCCTTTCACCTCTATTTCGAGGATTAGAAAAGAAGGTAGGAAGGTGTATGGACTGATTAAGAGTCAGGCTAGAAACCACCTTAGGCATAAAGGAAGGGTTGGTTCTCAGAGACCCTATCTGCATAGAAAATAAGAAAGTGCTCCACAGCCATAAAGGCTTGCAACTCCAAAATCCTCCTTGCTGAAGTAATGGCCAAGAGGAAGGCAGTCTCTTCCAAGAGAGAAACTTTAAATCAGCAGTGGCAGCTGGCCCAAAAGGAGGGAGAGAGAGTTTCTCTAGAACAAAATTAATATCCCAGGCTGGAGTAGGTGCCCTTCTGGGAGGTTTTAAGTTGCAAGCAACTCTGAGAAACATTTTCATCAGGGGATGAGAGAATGGGTTTGCTCCAATAATGAGCAGAAATGGCTGAATCATGAATCTTGATAGAAGAAAAAGAAAGACCACTCTGAAGCAAGTCAGCCAAGTATTTCAGGATGAGAGGAAGGGTAGGATGAGAAGATTGCCCTTTAGCCTGCATCCAATGAGAGAACCTTTCCCATTTGTCAGCATAGGACTTCTTAGTGCTAGGCCTCCTGGCCTCCCTTCAGCACATTAACCACCTGCTGAGGAAGGGAAGAAGAAAAGGAAGGAGTCACACAATGAGTCATGCTGCCAAGTGGAGAGACTGAAGATGAGTATGTAGAATGTGTCCCCTTCCTGAACCAAAAGATCTGGCTTCAGAGGAAGATGCCAAAGAAAAAATTGGAAGAAACTGCGAAGTAGTGGATACCAATGCTGTCTGGGCCAGTCCGGACCTATGAGAATAGTCCTTGGTCGTACATCCCTGATCTTCAATAATACTCTGGGAAGAAGAGGAGGGAAGGCATAAACTGACAGCAGCGTCCAAGGGAAGGACAGAGCATTCACTCTCCAGGCTCTCTTGTGATGCTGTCTGGTGCAAAAAAGAGGTAGAAGATGGCTGTCTGGGGAGGAGAAAAGATCCACCCAAGGTGTACCCCAAAGTTGAATGATTCTGTAAAAGACTGCTCTATTCAGCTGCCACTCAGGAGGATCCAGAGTTAGCCTGCTCAACTGGTCTTACAAAACATGGAGTCTTCCTGGAAGAAACAGAGTAAGAAGATGCAGGCCCCGGGATGCTGCTAAGGACCAGAGAGTCATGCTCTGCCTGACAGGGGTAAGATCGAGTCCCTCCCTGCTTGTTGAAGTACCACATGACTGTGGTGTTGTCTGTTCTGACAAGCAGGGTCCCTGGGGAAAGAAGAGGACTGAAAGCTAGTAGGGCCTGCTGAACGGCTATCAACTTCTTTAGATTTATGTGCAGGTGCATCTGCTGGGCATTCCAACATCCCTGTATGCATCTGCCATCCAGGTGAGCTCCCCAGGCGTAGTCCGATGCGTCCGTAGTAAGAACTTGAGTGGCAGGAGGTGGGTGAGAAGGCATGCCTTTGTTTTGTAGGCAGGCTGCTGCCTACCACAGAAACTCTGTCTGCAGACATGGAAGCAGAGGAATAATCATATCCAGGTCCTGTGTGTGTTGACACCAAATGTTCTTGAGGTACCATCGCAATTTCCTCATATGCAGCCTTGCATATAAAATCATGTGAATGCAAAAGGCCATGTATCCCAGAGCTTGCAGGTATTTCCTTGCATGGAGCTGGGATAGGCTTGCCAAGTCCTTGAAATAAACAGAGAGTTGACTGCTTCTCCTGGGTGAGATGTATCATCTGGGCAGCTGTTTAGACTCGTTCCCAGGAATGTTATCTCCTTGGATGGTACAATTTTTGATTTTTCCTCGTTGAGAGTGTAACCCAGAGAAGAGAGAGGAGTCTTTACAAATTCTAGATCCTTTAACAGCTGTTCCTGAGAATGTGCTTGAATCAGACAGTCGTCCAAGTATGGATAAATCTGAATTTTCTTCTGCCTGCAAAAAGTAATGACTGGAGCCAGGCACTTTGTGAAAACTCTGGGAGCAGTAGATAAGCCAAATGGCAGCACAGAGAATTGATGATGTTGCTTGCCCACCCTGAAACGAAGGTACTGCCTGCAACTTTCCCTGATAGGGATGTGCAGATAAGCCTCTGAGATCCAAGGTTACCAGCCAGGAATCCTTTTCTAACACTGGCAGCAAATGATGCAGAATGAGCATTTTGAACTTTGGAATTACTAGAAAAGAGTTCAGAATGGATAGATCTAGAATAGGACGCCAGGCGCCTTCTTTTTTGGAACTAGGAAAAGTCTGGAATAAAAGCCCTGGCCCACCTGCCAAGCAGGAAGTGGTTCTATTGCTCCCAGATGAGACAGACAAAATTTGTTTTGCTACTTCTGCCCTTTGGTTTGGAGAAGCGTCCGGGAATCCTTTGGAAAATGGAAAGGTGTGGAAAGAAAACTTGTGCCCTAGGGACGCCGTTCTGAGCACCCATTTGTTGTCCGTGATAGTGGCCCAGACATCTGCAAAAAGTCAGCCTTCCCCCTAAAGGACTCTTCAGGCAAGCAAGAACAGGCAGAAGTTGGAAAAAGTCATTGAGAGTGTTTTGATTGAGATGCAGGCTCGGAAATTCCTGCCTTGGAAGTGGAAGCCTGCCAACGCTTAGACCTTTGAGAGGTAACCCCTTGCACCCTACAGGATTTGTAACCCTTAGTCCTAGAACGGTTCTGTCTGATGGTATCAGGAAAGGTCCAACTCTTGGAAGGGTAATTCTTGCTAAAGCGAGGATGTTGAACTTGCAGAAAATCCTTAACAGTTTGCATGGACCTGGCCTTATCCTCCATCTTCTTGAGCACTTCCTCTTCTTTGTTGCCAAAAAAATTGTCCTTGTGCAAAGGTACATCCAAAAAGCTTAGCCTTGACAGGTTCTGGAAGTGGCTGTTCTCTGAGCCAAGTGGGTCTTCTAATAACAGATCCAGTAGCTGTAGCCCTGAGGGAGGCTTCAAGGACGTCAAACCACAACGCAAGGAATGCTTATTGACAAGGCTGGCAGAATTTAGTAAATCCTGCATGTTCTTACTCTTCGCCAAATGAGGCACACTTGTTATCCTAGACTTAATAGCCTCCAAGGTGTGCTGTTGGTACTTAAGCATATGAAAAAGACAATTGGTAGCCCGAATAGCAAGAGTGGCAGAGGTATAAACCTTTTTACCCCACCTATCCAGGTTCCTAGATTCCCTGTCAGAGGGAACAGGATTTCTGGCAACATTGGCCTTAACACCTTTAGGGCCTTGAGAAATGACCACTGTAACTGCTAACAGGTTCCTAAAAAGACACAAATGAGCATCAGGGGACTCTATAGTACCTATCCAGTTTCCTGGGAGCAGGAGGAACCAAATTTGGAGTAAAAGAATTCTCCAGAAAAACATCAACAACTTCCAACACTGGGGGAATAGCCAGAGGCTATATGCTGAGGTAAATCCAGAAACTCCATAATCCGCTTCTTAGACTGGGGATAATCCTGACATTCCCATTTAAAATACTCCCTGAGAGTATTTAAAATATCACCAAAAGAGAAATCCTCTGGGGGAGAAGCAGAAGGGATGGACTCCTCTGCATCTGAAGCCTCAAAAGCAGAAAAAACCTGAGAGACTTCCTCTTCATCAGCAGAAATGCTGGAAGAATCAGAACCTGAAAGGGACAAAACCACAGGAGAAACATCCCTACTCCTTTTAGAAGGGGGAGGCTGAGAACCCCCTAAGAGTCAAAAGGTCATTAGCCATTTTGCCCATTTGGGACTGAGGGGAAGAAACTGGAGCCTGCTTCTTCACAGGCTTACGAAAGGAAGATTTACCTGCAAGCCTGAAGGACTCGGGAGGCCTGGCAACCGCTGAAGTCAAACGAATAAGCTTGCCGTCCGAATGCAGAACGGAGACCTTGGTGGCTTCAGTTCCAGCTGAAGAGGCAACAGGCATAAGGTCGGGAGACAAAATGGAGGCCGAAGGTCTAATGGACTCTGAAATAGTCTCAATCGTGGCTTGCGGTAGTAATTCCCCAGACTGCAGGGCCTGCAAAGGCGCCTCACTTACTACCATCTTACCATCATCCCAGGACTTAAATTTCAGAGGCCTATCGCGGTCCTTATCCTTACGTTTCTTGGAGATATCCAAAGCCTGAAGACCGGAGGACGCCATACCGAGAAACTTAGGCCAAACTCCAAAATGCTTAGCTAAAAGCTTATCCCGATGACGATAGTATGCAGATTAAAGGTGGCACAGAGATCACAATTAGGAATGTCGTGGTCAAGGCCTAAACAAATACAATAAGAATGAAAATCTCTATGGGGAATCTGCTTTCCATAGGGTAAGACAATTACTAACTTTTTCTGACATTCGTTAAGGCAAGAAAAGAAGATCCCCAATGGGGTACTTAGCTGTAGTAGACTTCAACTGTGTAGTCGAAACCAAAAAAAGGTAAACTGCCAACTGGCACTCGTGCATGAAATGTTTCTGCTTCGGGCTCCGTGGCAAGGAAGACTGAGGAAGTGACTTCGGCTGCCTCCTTTGTATCGGCTGCCCTGACGTCCTTTACAACCAACAGCGACCGACATAATTTTTACTTACCTTTGGTATTCTGGCTGATCGAGGGTTACCGGGAGCCGGATAACCCATTAGTTAGGACTGCAAAAGTGAAACACGATGAATATTGTTGGTTCCATAGATTTTTCAGTACCCATTGAATTTTGCACATGTGTAGTCTTGCCAAAGGCAGCATGTGTATAAGGGATGTCATGTGGCCTAATAGTTTCAGAAATTCCCTAGATGTCAAAAAGGTTTGGGAAAGGATCTGGTTGAAGTACAGAGTTCCTGAATACTTTGGTCTGGTATGAAGGCTTTCATGCAGTCCGTGTGTAGTCTGCATCTCAGAAAAACCATGTCCTGAAAAGGAGTTAGGTGAGATTTTTCTACATTTATAGTAAATCCCAGAAGAGAGTGCGTGACACTTGCTGCAAATGGAGGAGTAGGAGTTGGTGGTCTTGGTGCAGGAGGACGTGCACAGATGACCAATATATATATTTGTATATCCTGTGTCCTGCAATGTGCAATGGAGGGGGCTAGACACTTTGATCTATCCACAGCCCCAGTGTGTTCACAAAGGGCAAAGCAGAGTATCGAAAATGGCAGGAGCCTATAGAAAATCTGAGGAATTTCCTGTAATCCGGATGAATGGGGATGTGTAGGTAAACATCCTTGAGATCTACAGCCATCATGAAGGCTTGGGGGGGGATTTGAAGCAGGAGAATAGGTAAGGTTATTTTGAAGCTGAGTATGAGAAGGAAAAGATTGAGAAAGGAAAGATCCAGGATAGGTCTCCAGGGACCCTCTTTTCCTGGGGACCAGGAATATTAAATCCCAGAGCTCTTTTGAGGGGCGGGAACTGGTTATATGGTGCCTTGGTTTAGGAGTCACTGAATAATGGGTGGGAATAGGTGAATCTGTTTGGTGGTTGTGGAATGCCCTGAAAGGGTTGGAGCATCCACAAAGTCATGTAATATCCTCTCTGGATGATGGAGAGGACCCATCGTTCTTTTGCAAGTTTCAGCCAGGAGGGAGAGAGAGAGAGAGAGACAGAGGGATAGGGGAGTTTCTGGATGCAGGGTGGGTGAGTCACAGTGGAGGGGGCTTGGGATGGTCAGGCTGTCTCCGAAAGGGAGTGGCAGAAGATCTTGAAGACAGTCTAGGGGTAGAAGTCTTTCTCTGGTGCCTACTTCCCTTGGATTGTGTTGAGGGAAAGAATTCCCTATATACAAAGGATGGTTTTTGAGGGTAATCTATATCTAGGAATGGGGACATCAAAAGGTGTTTTAGATTTTGCAACTCTTCCCTTCTCTTGGAGGGATTTGAGGAGCTCAGCAGAGGCTTGTCCAAAAAGTGCCTTATTGTCTAACAGAGCATCCAGACGCTTGGTCTGAACATCCATGGGGAGGGGTTGTAGCCGTACCCAGGAGTAAAGACACAGCACTCATCCAGAAGCAGCAGCTTTGGAAGCAGCTTCCACAGCATCATAGCTCCACTTAGAGTGTCTGGTTGCTTGTGGGGCTGTGGAGAGGAGAGCGAGTTTAATTGTACTTTGGTGGGGGAGTCCTGGACCTCAGAAAGAAGGCTGGAGGCCGTATAAATGGTATAAAGTACAAACCTTGCCATGTGGGTTTGGTAGTTCAGGGCCCTAATGGCCAGAGTGGAAGATGTGTAGACCTTTTTACCTGTCCTGTCCATAAATTTACTATCAGTTGGATAAAGAGCAGAGGAATGAAGCTGTCTGGAGGTCTTGTCTGCAGCAACAGCTACAACAGCTGGGTCAGCAGAAGAGTTCTTGTACAGAAACTGGGTGTCCTGGGGGACCCTATAAAATCTGTCTGGTCGTTTAGCTGCTGGAGGTTGCGAGTCAGGAGACTGTGAAGCAGCCAAGAATGCATCTTGAAACGCAAGCAGTAAAGGGAGCACAGCTGAGGGAGTAGGCTGCTCCATTTGTAGAAGGTCAAAGTATCTTTTCTTAGAATCTCAGTCCTCAGAGGCCTGCCACTTGAAGTGTTCCCTCATGAGGAAGATAGTATCCCCAAAACTAAATTCTTCCCTTGGGGAGTCTGGAGAAATAGAGTCCTCTTCATCTGGAGTAAAGAACTCCTTGCGGGATTCAATTTGAGACTCATAACAGGATTCCTCAGAGAATGAATATTCCCCTCCTCAGACACATGGGTTGGTTGAGGAGTGAGAGTAGGTGGGAGTTGTTGGGATTGTAAGGCCTGAAAGGCCTTCAAGAGGCCTTGGGAAAAGGATTCCCAGCCTGACATCTGAGGTGGTTCAACGTGTTTAGACTTCTGTTTCCTTTTCAAGAGTGTGGTAAACAAGGGAGAAATGGACATCGGCCTAGCAATAGGAGGAGGAGCAGGGGCTTCTGAGAAAGAGAGCCATGGATCCCCCTCTGCCATCAGACTCTGATGGCTGAAATACCTCAGTGGACATACCCTCGGTATCCCACACCCCGGCTTCCATTATGGTTCCCGGGCCTGCTTGGGAGACCATTGTCTGAAAGGACTCCGGGGTCTGGTATCGCCTCTAGAGGTTTGGACACCTAAGGTGCAGCCTGGAATTCGGGCCTAAGTTTCTACGCCTTCTTCCGAGGTAGCTCGTTGGATGGGCCTACTCCTCTTTCCATGCCTAACGCCAAACATCTGAATCTCAGATTCTAGAGGTAAAGATTAAAAGCCGCTAGTTGGCTATGAAGTGTTTTGGGGACAAACAACTTACAGATAGAACAGGATGTATGGTTGCGGCCCTCGCCTAGACAGAAAACACACTTATGCGTGTCCTTATGAGGAATCTGTCTCCCACAAGCACACTTCCCTTTCCTGTGCAAGTCTAAAACAGCAAGCAAAATAAGAAAAACCCTCAGGGGGCACTTATCTGAACAGTCCAAATGGTCATCTGGTGCCGATACTCGTAACTGTAGTCTGATAAAATGCGATGCAAGGCAGAACTGGCAAACAGGCATCCTATGATCACTGCTGCAGAAAAATTCTGAGGAGGGTACGTGCAGATGTCACCTTTATACCTAATGCCGGTTTATGGCCCTCGTAGCAGACATCACATGTACACTCCAAGACAAAGACTTTGGTATACCGGCTGGACGGTGGCGCTGCAGGCAGCTACTCCCTACTGTTATGAAAACTGCAACATCAGAATAGGAGGACAACAAAAGGGATCATTCGAACATCTACTGTTATGGTATGTTCAACTTACACAACTATATTATGTTCTTCAGCCATAGCCTTAGCTATGTAGCTAGATTACCATAGCCAACTATATTTGGGAGGTAGAAGGGTCCAGAAGCCCCTGACAATGGTCCCAGCAAACCTTGAACTATACCTAGAAATGTAATCAAGCTTACAGTGCTTTACAAAAGTATCTAGAGAGAGGACTAAGTAGCAGCTTCTAGAATACTTCTAAACTCCATCCCCTTCCAAATGCCATAAATGACACCAAGGCCCTGGTAGAGTGAGCCTTGACCCTGTGTGGAATTGATTTGTTATGGTGAATATAACAAAAGGTAATAGCCTTAGACCATTTGGAAATCTGTTTGGACAAAGGTTGCCTCCTCTTACCTTCACAAGAAATGAACTATTTATCTGAAGAACTGAAAGACTTAACTATCAAGATAGTACCAAAGTTGTCTGTGGATATCCAAGGTATGTTGCATCTTTCTCCCTCATTTTTAGGTTCTAGAAAAGAAAATGGGGAGATGGATAGAGTGGCTTAAAGTACACAATAATACCACTTTAGGCATAAAAGGAGAATTAGTTCTCAAAGAAACCCTGTCCCTGTGGAAAATGAGATAGGATTGACTCATCATAAAAGCTTCCAACTCAAATTACTCTGACCTCTGATTGCCAAAACTGTATTGCACGTTAAGAACCTCAAGTCAGTCAGATTAACCAGTTCAAATCTAGCAAATGCTAACTTCTCTAACACAAAAATAAGTCCCCAAGGAGGTACCAAAAGTCTTCTAGGTGGCTTCTTATGCAAACCCCTTTGATGAACATTTTGACATGGCACTGCATTGAAGAGGCGGCTCTATGGGAAGACATGTTGAAATGGCCAATAAATTAACCCTGATAGAGCAATAAAAGACCACAGGATAGCAATGCACACAAATATTCTAAAACCAGAGAACAACTAGCCCTGAATAGATGCCGGTTATGTTGCTAGCAACAACTAGAAGATCTTTTCTATTTGCCAAGATATAATTTTCTAGTGCAGGCTTTTGTGCATGTCATCAGAAAACAGGTACCTAAAAGGAATTAAGACACTATCATCCAAGCAGTCAAATGGGGTGCATCAAACACCTCTGATCTTGTGCAATGATATACATTCTATGAGAAAGCTTGTGGTATATATTGCCCCTGCACATTTCCAAAAGAGGGAAATGCTGTTGCCTGAGCCAGAACAATCACAATGACTTTGGAAGATTCTATCAGAATCTTCAGAGGTATGCTGCATATTAGTGGTGGGGACAGAAAGGCATACAGGAATGTTTCTTTATAAAGAGAAGGTATCTGTCTTCTAGGCTTGTTTGCAAGGAGTCTTGGAACAGAATTTTACTAGTTGATAGTTTAGACAGGAGGCAAAAGAGGTCTAACTTGAGGAAATCTCCACAGATGGATCAAATCTTGGAATACCCATGATATACTTTCCATTCGTGAGGTTCTGCCCTGGTCCTGCTCAGCCTGTTTGCCACAAAATTTTGCTTTGTCAGAATACAGGATGCTTACAGAGTGAGACTGTGCTGTGAAGCTACATCCCAATTTAACAAGGCTAGTATGCAAAGCAGGTACACATTGGTTTCCCCTTGCCCGATGTACCGCATGATTGTGGTATTGTCTGTAACAACCTGAAGAGGTCCTGGGGACCAAACATGGTTCACACAGTTCAGTGCCTTGATCAGGGCTAGCATCTCCTTGATATTTATGTGCTTCAGTCTGTCCTTGGTGCCCACACCCCCTGCACTTTTGTCCCTCCTGAAACTGCTACCCATGGAAAGTCCAAAGTGTCTGTAGTGATCACCTGCTTTGGAGCAGGGAGGGAAAAGGGAAGAGCCAGATGTAAGGATAGCTGTTGTCTCCACCAAAAGATTTCTCTACTGACAAACCCCAGAACTAGGATAGTACAATTGTGTACACGTGCCATAAATGTAGATGTCCGAGTGGATTCACTCTTGCAGTCATCACATTTGGGTTATCTGCTTGCAGTAGCCCTCAATCGGCCTGATTATCAAAGTCTTGGGTCCTGCGTCAGTTGAGGCTTCATCTTCCGTGACATCAGGTAGTCAGGGGTAGGGGCTGGAGGGCGAGTAACCAGGACTGCAACAGTGAATACACTCGAACATCTACATTTATGGTAAGTTTACACAACTGTACTATGCTCCTCGTGTTTCACTGTTGCACTCATTACATTTGGGTAGATTCCCAAAGCTAAGGATGGGAGGAGGAATTTAGATAGCATTAGGACCAGCTATAAGGCCCTGCAAGATTGCAGTGGCAAAGCCTTCTCTGGATTTAGAGAAAATTGGCAAATGGCAATGCTTGGGAAAAGTATGTACAGAACTCCAGGTAGCAGTTTCTAGGAGGTCTCTGGTAGGGACACCTCTGAGAGAGGCTGTTTGAATGGGATCTAATCCCCTGTGGGATAAGTTTTCCATGGTGCTTATAGCAGAAATGAATGCAGTGGCCTATCCATTTAGAAATGGTTTGCTTTGAAATGGCCTTCCCCTCTGCCCCTGCAGCAAATGCCACCAGCAGTTGTTCACATTTCCTTTGAGGTTTGGTCCTGTCCAAGTAAAATCTAAGTTGTCTGTGCACATCTAAGGAGTGCAGTATCCGTTCACCTTTGTTCTGTGGATTAGAAAAGAAGGTTGGCAAATGAATGGATTGAGTAAAAGCCACATTGGATAGCACCTTGGGCATGAAGGAGGAATTGGTCCTGAGGGACACCCTGTCCGCATGGATGATGAAAGGCTCCACTGCCATAAGGGCCTGTAATTCAGACACCCTTCTTGCTGAAGTGATTGCTAAAAGGAAAGCTGTTTTCCAAGAAAGGAATTATAACTCTGCACTTGCAGCTGGCTCAAAAGGAGGCAGAGTGAGTTTTTCCAATACAAAGTTAAGGTCCCAGGATGGGGTTGGGGCTCTTTTAGGTGGTCTTAAGTTTTTGGCCCCTCTGAGAAATTGCTTGAGCAGTGGGTGAGAAAAGAGGGGTGGTTCTGTGTTGTAATGAGCTAAAATGGCTGAGGCATGAATTTTGATGGAGGAAAAGGAAAGGCCCTTGTGAAGCATTTCAGTTAAGTATTGAAGAATCTGAGGTAAACTGGGCGCTGCTGTAGCCATCCCTCGAGTTTGGTTCCAGGCACAGAATATATTCCATTTTTCAGCATAAGATTTTCTAGTACTAGGCCTCCTTGCCTCCAAAATGACATCCAACACTTGTTTACTGAGGGATAGTAACAGAAACATTAGGTAATTAACCAGGCTGCCAGGTTCAGGGTTTGAAGCTGGGGGTGCAAAATCTGGCTCTCCTGCTGTGACAGCAGGGTAGGGGTCTGAGGCAGGTGCCATGGGGCTAGCTGTGACACACTGAGCAAGAGGGGGTACCCAGTGTTGGCACGGCCAGTCTGGTGCAATCAGTATCATCCTTGGTTTGTCCTGTTTAATCTTTATAGTACTTTGGAGAGGCAGAGGAGGAAAGGCATAAACTGATAGATTTTTCCAGCTGAAGGACAGAGCATCCTCCTTCCAAGCTTGCTTGTGGGGAGCCCTTGTGCAGAATTTGCCCAATTGGTTGTATTGGGGGGAGGCAAACAGGTCTATATCTGGGCTCCCCATTTCTTTATCAACATGTTGAAAGTCTTTGGTTACAGTTTCCACTCATGTGGGTCCATGAGATTTCTTCTTAGTTCATCTGCCAGTGTATTTAGTTTTCCTGGCAGGAATTGGGCCTGTAGATGCACTTGGTAGCTCAAGGCTGTGTTCCACAGAGCCATGGCTAGTCTGCAGAGGGGGTAGGAATGGGTACCCCCTGCTTGTCTATGTACCACAACAGTGGTGCTGTCCGTCTTTACCATTAATTGTCCTGGAAGAATGTGGTCCTTGAAGGCTGTCAGAGCATTCTGTACAGCTAACATTTCTTTTTGATTGATATGTAGGTGCACACGACTTGGGTTCCATTTGTCCTGAATGCACTTCCCTGCCAAGTGAGCCCCCCATGCATAGTCTGATGCATCTGTTAGGGTTTGGGCAGCAGGAGGTAGAGTGAATGGTAGCCCCTTGTTTTGGTGGCAGGCCTCGGCCCACCAAAGGAATTCTAACCATAAACAAGGTATGATAGGAATCATTGCTTTTACTTCCTGAGAATGTTGACACCATAGGCTTTTTAGATACCATTGTACTTTCCTCATATGCAGTCTTGCATATGGAATTGGTAGAATGCATGATGCCATGAACCCAAAGGCCTGCAGTATTTGCCTTGCAGATTGCAGGGTTTTTGTGGCCACTAGTCTGAAGTTGTCAAATGAGTGTTTCTCTGGCGTGAGGAAAGCCATCTTGGAAAATGTGTTCAAGCTTGCTCCCAGGAATATAATTTATTGACAGGGTACCAGCTGTGATTTATTTTCGTTTATGGTGTACCCCAGACAAGTTAGCACCTTGTGTACAAATGCCAGATGATTCAAAAGTATGTCCTGGCTTTCTGCCTGAATTAGACAATCGTCCAGGTATGGGTATATCTGAATATTTCTTTGCCTGCACAATGCAATGACTGGAGCTAGGCACTTTGTGAATACCCTGGGTGCAGTAGATAAGCCAAAGGGCAGTGCAGAGAACTGATAGTGCATGCAGCCTGCTTTGAAACGTAGGTATTTTTTGCAAGATTCCCTGATTGGGATGTGCAGGTAGGCTTCCTTTAAATCCAGTGTTGCCAACCAGGCATCTTTGCCCATCATGGGATGCAACTGGTGAACAGTTAGCATCTTGAATTTTGGAATCACCAAAAAGGTGTTTAAGATAGAAAGATCCAGGATAGGACGCCATGAGTTTTCTTTTCTGGGTACCAGGAAAAGTCTTGAGTAGAAACCGTGTCCCTTTTCCTCTTCAGGTACATCTGGATAGCGTTTAATCTCGAGAGAGTACTTGCTTTTGAGCCTCTGCCCACTGATTTGGGGGTAGACCTGGCCAACCGTTTGGGGTTGGTAACATGTGGAAGTGAAATCTGTATCCCTGGGACACTATACTTAAAACCCATTTGTCCTGGGTAATGAATTCCCAGTTTTTTGCCTGCAGAGCAATCTTTCCCCCCTAAAGGAGCAGTCAGTTGAAAAGTGCTTGGAAGTTTTAAAGTTAAGTCATTGAGACAGCTTACCATAAGGGGGAGTCTTACTACTCCCTGATTTAGAAGTGGGAGCCCCCCCACTGCTTAGTCCTGTGTGTACCCTGGGACTAAAGCCTGGTTGTTCTACTGGTTCTGGGTTTGAATTGAGAGGGCCGGGAAAAGGCAGGAATGGACCAATTTTTTGAGGGCCAATGTCTACTAAATCCTGGAGGCTGCACTTGTAAGAAATCTTTTAAAAGTTTGCATAGATTTAGCTTTTTCCTCCATCTTTTTAAGAACTTCTGCTTTGTTGCCAAACAGGCGCTCCTGATTTAAGGGGGCATCCAGCAATTAAGTTTTAACATGATCTGGCAAGGATTGCTCCTTAAGCCAAGCATGCCTTCTAAGTACAGACCCGGTGACAGCAACCCTGCAAGATGCCTCTAGTGAATCAAAACCACATTGCAAAGTATGTTTTCCAACCTGTTTAGTAGAAAGCATTAAATCCTGTAAATCCTTATTTTCAGCACAATCAGGAATCAACATTATTTTCTGTTTAAGCAATCCAATAATATGCTGCTGCTATTTTAACATATGAAACTGGCAATTTAAGGCCCTGATAGCGAAGGTTGTAGAGGTGTATACCTTCTTAGCCCATCTATCCAGGGCCCTGGAATCTCTATCAAAGGGGGTAGGATTTTTGCCAGTAGTAGCCTTAATGCCCTTGGGTCCCTGTGAAATGGCCTCACGATCCGCAGTAGGACTTTTAAAAAGGAACTTGTGAGAATCAGCAACCCTGTAATATCTATCAGGTTTTCTGGGAGCAGGAGATAGAGAGCGACCAAGATAGATTCCAAAAAGGCATTGTCAACAATGTCCAGCACAGGAGGGATAGCTAAAGGCCTGTGTAGGAGCAGGAGTAAGAAATCTCAGCCTCTTTTTAGAATCAGAGTAATCCTGGCTTTCCCAATGAAAATGCTCCGCAAGAGTATGCAATGTTTCACCAAAAGAAAAATCCCCTGGGGGAAAAGCAGAGGGAATAGAGTCCTCTGCATCAGAATCTTCATAGGTAGATAAGGGTAAATCCTGGTTATCAGAGGAGAATCCTGGTCAGAAGTATCATAAGCAAACTCAGTCCTAGGTCTCAGAGGGGGAAGGTTGGCTTCCCTTGATTAAAGTAACAAGGTTTTTTAGGCACAGAGTCCTGACCATGCGGACTGGGCATCTGTTTCCTAGGCATGGTTCAAGTTTTAGGCCTTGAAGAAGATGGCGTCGGTTTAATATGCAAGTTAGTAGGCCTGAATACATCCTCAGAAGCCGGTGCCTGCACAGCGGCTCCGGATCCATCCAAGGTAGAGACATCCGCAGGTTCCACAGTTGAAGCATCTCGCTGCATATCGGACTCCGAATGGGTCTCAGTACAGGCCTGCGAATTTGAAGTAGCGGGTATCACAGGCTGCAAAAGCACCTCACTGAGTACCAGCGAATTGGCAACTAACTTAAGAGAAGAGTCGTCGGCAGCTTTGGACCTAGGCAGCCGGTCTCCATCTTTATCGTTGCGGTTTTTTCGGAATGTCAGTAGTCGGGTGGCTTACTGAAGACAAACCTGGATAATTGAACCGAGCACCAAAATATTTAGAAGCGAAAATATACAGACAAATAGTTTGTGGTTTAAATAAGGCACAAAACCGACAGCGAGGTACGTCATGGTCAGGGCCTAGGCAAGGAATACAGTACGAATGAAAATCTTTGAGGTATTTGCTTTCCACAAGAAATGCAATTATTAACTTTTACTGACATCGGTTTAGAACAAGAAAACGTTTCCCCAATGGGGTACTTCACTTTTGTAGAAGACTTCAGTTCTGAAACTCGAAAATGAAAATTTCTGGAGTCGGACGACCGGCACTTGTGAACTGCTTCTGCTTCGGGCACCGTACGGCAAGAAAGACTGATGTAATGGCATCGGCTGCATGCTTTATACCCCTGACTATCTGAAGTCACGGAAGATGAGACAGCAACCGATGCAGGACCCAAGACTTTGATAATCAGGCCAACTGAAAGCTACTGGCAAGCAGATAACCCAAATGTGAGGACTGCAACAGTGAAACATGAAGAACATCTAAAAAGACAAGGGCTGTTTGATGCTGGAGCTATCATGTATGAAGTCTTGCCAGGGAATCATGAGACCGAAGTCTGAGTGGAAAACCTTAGAAACAGATCTAAATAAAGAAATCTGTTCCTGTAGAAGAAAAGACTTTGCAAAGATAATTTCAGTCTAAATATGGAAAAATCTGGAAAACTCTGCAGCCCGCAATGAGCTATAATCAGTGCTAGACATTTTGTGAAAACACTTTTTGCAGTGGACAGTTCACATGGTAACGCAGAGGACTGATAATGTGATCCAGACACAAAACCTTTAAGCAAACAAAAAAAAAAACACACATCTGGATGAACAAGGACGTGATGAGCATCTTTTTAAGTCTAGTGCTAGCAACCATTTAAGAGTAATGAGAGGTAACAGGGGTAGTGACAACATTTTGAATTTGGGCACCATCACAAACAGGTTTAGGAAAGCTCGATCCAGAACTGGTCTCCACCTTTTCTTTCTTTGGTACTAGGAGCATCCTTGAACACAACCTTTCCCTACCTGGGAAGGAGGGACTGGTTCTATCACTCTTTGGAACAGTATTTGAAGAAGAGGTGGAAACCAAAGGAGTTTGGCTCTGCTGGATGGAATGACCCCCTCCCATAAAGGAGGAATTTCCATCCACTGCCATCTTTAACCTTGAAGAATTATCATAACCCATTTGTCTGAAACAATTGGTCGCCATTGAAACAAATGGGAGAGTCAGATTTTCCAGGAGAGAACAGGGGCCAGGGTAGGAGGGGGGTCAAAGTCTCGAATAGTTAGACTGTTTTTGGATTTGGGAGGTTTGGGACTTTTTGGAACCTCTACCATTTCTTAAATGTCTATATCTGAATTCTGTTGAGGCTGCTGTGTTTCCAAAACTGGCTGAGAATGAAAATCTCTTGTACAGCTTAGAAAAGGAGGGCTGAAATATCTTACAGATTCCCTGGATCAGCTTGGCCCTTTCACCACATGTTTTGATCACCCCTGCAGCAGAAGGATGAAACACTACCTCTACCCAATGGAGAATTTAAAATTACTTTCTTTTTAAACATCTGGGAGGTTCTGAGAATGCAGCCAGGCAAAGCTGTGTAAAACGGTATCAATTAGGGTACAACCCAACACCCAAATAATGGGCGATTTCAACTACCTCACCATTAACTGGGAAAACTACTCAAGTACCAACTCTTTTGCTCAATGTTTTCTGGAATTCATAAATTCTAATGACTTGGATCAACTTATTCACACCCCCACCAGGGGCAGCAATATCTTAGACCTGGTCATTACCAACACGGGCAAGAGGTGTTCCACACCCGAGGTCAATTCCTCATTGGTCAGATCTGACCACAAGCTAATCACCCTAGACATCCACATCCCACCCCACCCCCAATTAGGGAAACCACTGTAAAAAAACTTCTCCAAAGCCAACTTCACACTTCTTAAGACAAAAGTGGCAAATTTCCCGACACCCATGCAGACGGACAATAGAGGTACGACCGCGGAATCCTACACAAATGCACTTTATAAGTACTTACACAAGTGCATGGATCATGCTATCCCTAATAGAACCAAGATGCTATCCAAGGAAGCCAACCGGGTGGTCCTCTGCCATAAACTCTACAAAAGAAGAAAGAAACTGTTGCAAAAACAGTAAAATCCCATGACTGGAGGAACTCCCTGGTCAACCTCATTAAGAAGCTGAGATCCCTCATAAAATCCTCCAAATCTAGTCACGAAAATAAAATTGCCACCGACTCTAAAGACAACCACAAAGCATTCTATAGCTATGACAAGAATCTGAATGGCAACACTCAGATCTGCTCTGAGTTACAGCACAATGGTACTAAATGTACAGAACCAACTGATATTGCCAACATCCTGGCAGACAGGCTCAGTGCTAACTTTACCCCCATCTCTATACTGGAAGAATACAAAGTTCCTGTAATCACAGCTGCACAAGTAAAAAAGCCCTCTCCAAAGCCAAGAACACAGCATCCATGGGACCTGACAATATCCCAGGCTGCGTTCTACACGAACTACAGAATGAACTGGCACCCTACCTAAGTACCATGTTCAATCATAGCCTCAACTCAACTCAGGCTTTGTGCCCATTGAATGGCGCATCGCGACAGTTATCCCACTCCACAAAGGGGGAGCCACGATGGACCCCGGGAACTACCGCCCCATTAGCCTGACGAGCCTGGTCTACAAGGCCATTGAACATATCATTATGGAACTCAAAGACATTGGTAATCTCCAAACTCGGGACCCTAGCCAGTTCGGATTTGTAAAAGGCAGATCATGTCTCCTAAACCTGATTGACTTCTTTGAAGCAGTCACCAAAGCCATAGATAAGGGTAAGGTGGTTCACACAGCTTATCTAGATCTCTCCAAGGCTTTCAACACCATCCCTCAACTCTGGAATTATAGATAAGCTCACTAAACTAGGTATAAATCCCTGTCACAAGATGGGTTGCCAACTGGCTCAAGGACAGAACCCACACTGTGAATGTAGCAGACTCCAAATCTGACTTCAGTCCAGTGACAAGTGGAGTACCACAGGGTTCAGTCCTGGGTTCTCTCCTGTTTGGTATCTACTTCTCTGAAGTACAGGCTAACACAGAAGGTCTTTGGCTAACAAAGTTTGCAGATGACTGCAAACTAGGAGCCATAATCGAAACTAACTATGTGGACATACTACAACAGGGCCTCACTGAGACAGATGCCTGGTATCAAAACCATGGCCTGAAGCTCAATGCCAAAAAATGCATTATCATCCTCTTTGGTAAAACCTCTGTACCCATGAACTACCACATAGCTGGTAGTCTACTTAATGCCGAAAATGTGATTATGCCTTGGGACACAGGTGGACAGTAGTCTCTCCTTTGATAATCACATCTCCACAGTGGTCAGGAAATCCTTCTACATGGCTCACCATCACAAAAGGTTTCTCATCCACAAAAAAAAAAGATTTCATTGTTCTCCTCTACTCACTCAGACCCATTATAGAGTATAATGCCCCTTTTGGTATGTACCTCACAAGACATCTACAACAACTGGAAAGGCCACAGAAATACCTCACAAAGAGGATTACTGGCCTCAAACATATGCCCTACGCAGACAGTCTAAAAAAACTCCAGCTTTAATCTGTCGCATATCGCCTACTCAGAGGCGATCTCTGCCTAACATACAAAGCTATGTCAAACCCAGAGCTGTTGGACATGCTCCACTTAAAGAAATCCCAATCCCTCCGAGCTACACGCTCTAGGGACCTAAACCTCGTCACCACAAACATGCTGGAGGGATAGATTCCTGTCCCAGAGACTTCCCATACTCTGGAACAGACTACCTATTTATGTCAAACAGAGCTCCTCAGCATTAGCACTCTTCAAGAAAAATCTTGATGATTGGATGGGAAATGGGAAATTCACCTCCGGTATCACTTCTGTGGCTCTGCTCGACAGGGGTACAGGAAAATAATTTTCTTGGGTGGCGAAAGCCAGGGTACATTTTTGGCTAGGCTTATATAGGCCCTAGGGCCAATAGCCTAGTACCTACTTATGAATGGCCATAGCTGTACAGTCATGCGCACACACTGCAAACAATGAATAGTAACCTGTGCAATAAAAAATTAAATTTAAATCAGATTTTTCTTAAGAAACTGTGGATAAACATTCCTAACTTTCACAATTTGCCAGAAAAAGCCTTAACATACGATCCTGACAATTAAAAATTCTGAAAATCAAAATGTTGCAGAAGTCCACACTTTTTTCCATCCTTTTTAGAGTAAAATTGGAATTGGCCGCGTGCTTAGCAAAAGTGGAATTGGCCGTGTGCTTAGCAAAAGGGAAACAAACTGAGGTTACAGCTACAGTTGGGTTTGGGAATAGTCTAGAACAAATTTAAAAGATTGAGGAACTTTATAAATCCTGTTTGGCTTTATAAGGGACAGCTGGCTGATCATTAAGAAAACTGCAGGCAGAAAGACATACTCTAATGGAAACAGGACAGGATTAATGGGTGTAGGTTCTGGAAACTCCTTTAGTAAAAACTACTAGTATTTTCTGAGGGACTAAGAAACCTCAATGTTTTCCCACTGAAAACAGTGGGGCATTCCAGCAACAGTCTGAGAGAGAAAAACCCATAGGGAGAATCAGAAACTAAGCCGCCTCCGAGTTTGAATCGGAAATCTGAGAACAAAACTGTGAATCTGTCCCCTATCCCTGCATCTTCCTGTCCAAATTCAGAGTCTTGTATCTCTTCAGGAAAACTTTTTTTTTTAAACCAGAAACTACAAGGATCAATAGCCTGAATTAAACCCCAAGACAGGCCCAGTAAACTATTCCCATCCAAAGAAATTTAAGATATACCTGGTTTTCTGCTTCTTTTTGACAGGAAAAATGGGGACATTTGTGTTACTAATTCCAACAGTTGCATCCCTAAGAACGGGTACAGCATTCTGACAACATGGAAACCTTTCCTGTTCCCTCCCGCAAGACCAACAATAGTGGCTCTGTCCCTTGCCCACTGAGAGGGCTCAAACAGCAACAGAGGATGTCGCTAACCTCAGGCCATAATGGCTATAGGTGCTACACCAGAGGAATACGGGGTAAAAGATGAGTGGTCTGAGGTACAACAAACGATGACAGCAGAATCATCTACTTTTTCTTTATGTGGTTAGATTAAGGACCAACCATAGGGTCGGTGGTAGTTTGCTCCATGGCCAAGATGAAAATGTTGCATCTTTCCTGGGGAAGACCAGCAACAAACACTAGTAAAAATACCAGTATACAAGTTATTTGTGACAGAAAAAAACAGTAAAAAGCACTTTAAAACACTATGGCATCCCCACAAGAGAAAAGTAACCCAGTCTTCAACAGAAAATGCGTTTTCAGCTAGTCTATACTACTTTTAAACCGAGAGAAACGAGTGCTCCATTTAAAAGAACACTGCAGACTCGACAGTCCTTTAAACAATGCTCCCAGCTATAAAAAACTTTCCTGAAGAGTAAAGTAATAAAACATTAAAATTTAATAAAACTGAAGTTTTATCCCTCTCAAGGGGAACTTATCAGCCCAGCAAAGAAATGCACAAGCAGACTATTGATCCCTGAATGCCTCAGAGGAGTGCACTCATTTTGGTGGCAGTAAAGCTCTGAAGGAATTCAAGCCCAAACTTGTATTTTAGTCAGCTCAGCTGGAGCTGCTTGACAGTTTGGGTGGGGTGGGTGAAAGATGCTCTGAAGCTTTGGAAGCTGGCCGGCTGCTACATCCTTGGCAAGATATAAGGTACTGCACATCAAAGACTTACAAAAGAAATAGTAAATCATAAAACTAAGAACCATTTTGTAGTTATAACACTTGCATTTTGTTCCCATTGCTCAACCATACTTGGGGAAAAAGACTACACAGAATCTGCAACAGAAAAAACAAGAAACCAGGAATAAGCACCATGTGGAAGTTAACTACATGGCACTCAAAAAACATCTTGTACTTTGTTTTCTTATATCTTCAAAAAGTACAGTTTTGTACCTACCATAAATGTAGATGTCCGAACAGGATAGCATCTGCAGTCATAACAAATGGGTTGTCCTGTCGTCAGGCAGCCCTTCGGTCGGCCGGATTCCAAAGTCTGGGTCTGGCTTCGGCTGGTGTCGCACTTCACCCGACGTCATCTCTGCTGGTCTTCGGGTATAAAGGCATCAGCCGACGCCATTTTCCTCAGTGTTTCTTGCCCCAGATGCCAGTTGCCCTCTTGGAGAGCTAAATTTTGGATGAATGCCAATGTTTCCAAAAAAAAATAGAAGGCAAACACAAAAAAATAATCATGTATGTGCATATATACAAACAAATACACCATAAGAGATCCCCCCCCCAGCTAGCTATTAGGAGGGTAAATACCCTAGGAGTACCACAGAGGGGAAGGAGGGTGGGTAATCCTGACTGCAGATGCTATCCTGTTCGGACATCTACATTTATGGTAGGTACAAAACTGTACTATGTCCTTCAAGGATGCATCTGCAGTCATAACAAATGGGTAGAATACCATAGCCAAACTAGGGGAGGAGGAAATAGAATTATGGTGTAGATAGGATCCCTTGCAGAACAGCAGTGGCAAATCCTGCTCAGGATCTAGAGTATAGAGGTAAGTTATAATGCTTGGCAAATGTATGCACGGAGGTCCAAGTAGCCGCCTCAATAATGTCCTTGGTAGCCACTCCTCGTAAGAAAGCTGTGGTAGTGGCTGTAGCCCTTGTAGAGTGAGGTCTTATGTTCTGTGGAATTGGCTTTCCATGGTAGGAGTAACAGAATCTTATGCAATTTCCTATCCACTTGGAGATTGTCTGTTTGGAGATTGCTTTTCCTTCCCTTCCTGTTGCATAGGCTACTAGAAGCTGGTCAGATTTTCTATTGCCCTTGGTTCTGTCCAGGTAGTAGCGTAACTGTCTATGTACATCCAAGGTATGCAGCAGTCTTTCCCCCTTGTTCTGTGGATTGGGAAAGAAGGTAGGTAGGTGGATTGCCTGGTTTAGAGACACTCTGGATACCACCTTAGGCATAAATGTGGGATTAGTTCTCATGGATACTCTATCTTGATGGAAGATTAGGAAGGGTTGTACTGCCATTAAGGCCTGTAGTTCCGAAACCCTTCTTGCTGAGGTAATTGCTAGTAGGAAAGCAGTTTTCCAGGATAGGTGTTGAAGATCTGCTGTTGCTGCTGGTTCGAATGGAGGGAGTGTCAGTTTTTCTAGCACAAAGTTCAAGTCCCATGCTGGTAATGGTGGTTTCCTAGGAGGTTTTACATTCTTGATTCCTCTGAGGAACTGCCTGAGTAGAGGATGAGAGAAGACAGGGGGATCGAAGCTGTATTCTGCAGAAATAGCTGATGCATGTATCTTGATGGAGGAGTAGGACAGGCCTGTATGGGGAAGCTCTGCCACGTACTCCAGGATGTTGGCAACATCTACCTTTGACACATCTTTTCCTCTTTCAGTGCTCCAAATGACAAACCTTTTCCATTTCCCTGCATAGTTCCTTCTAGTCGAAGGTCTGCGGGCCTCCAGGATAATGTCTTTAACCCTTTGGGATAAATGTGGGTTAGTTGCTGTTATGTAATGTTCCAGGCAGTTTATTGTAGAGTTTGTAGATTTGGATGCATGATGTTGTAGTTGTTCTGAGTTAACATCAAAGGCATCAGGGGTAGTGTCCACGCTCTGTTCAGAGACATGCTCCTCAGCAATGGATACCAGTGTTGTCTTGGCCAATTTGGAGCTATCAGAATTATCCTTGGACGCTCCTGTTTGATTTTCAGTAGTACCTTGTGCATCAAGGGAAGAGGTGGGAATGCATATGCTGTCAGGCCTTTCCAACTGAAGGATAGAGAGTCCACCTTCCATGCCAGTGGGTGGTATGTCCTTGTGCAGAATTTCTTTAGCTGGTGATTGAGTGGGGAATCGAATAGGTCTATTTGTGGCATTCCCCATTTCTGTGTGATGGCCCTGAAGATGTCCGGGTGTAGCATCCACTCATGAGCATCCGAGGTTGTTCTGCTTAACATGTCTGCTAGGATGTTTTCTTTCCCCGGTACAAATATTGCCTGTAACAATGTTGTAGCTCAGAGCCATACTCCATAGGTCCAGAGTCATTCTGCATAGGGGGTATGAATGAGTGCCTCCCTGTTTGTTGATGTACCACATGACTGTGGTGTTGTCTGTCCTTATCATCAAATGGTCTTCTTTGAGGAATGGTTTGAAATTCTGGATTGCTAATTTTACTGCGAGCATTTCTTTTTGATTTATGTGCAGGTGCAGTTGATCTGGGGTCCATAATCCTTGTATGCATTTGTTCAGCATGTGGGCCCCCCCAACCTAGGTCTGAGGCGTCCGTTGTGATGGTTTGGCTTGCTTGTAAGTTTTGGAAGGGCAAGCCTGGGTTTGACTGGCACGCTTGAGCCCACCATAGGAACTCTTGTTTCAGGCATGGGATTAGTGGAATTTCGGTTTCTAAGCTGTGCCTGTGTTGAGACCATAAATTCTTTAGGTACCACTGAAGTTTTCTCATGTGTAGTCTGGCATGGGGGACCAGGATTATGCATGATGCCATGAAGCCCAAGGCCTGCAGTACTTTCCTTGCTGTTAGTTTGTTCTGCTTTGTTAATGCCAAGAAGTAAAGAGGGAGTTGTTCTTGTTTTTCTGCAGTTAGGAATGCCATCTGCTTTACTGTGTCCAATTCTGCACCCAAGAACGTTCTTGTTTGGGAAGGTATTAGTCTTGATTTTTTTTAAATTGACTGTGTATCCCAGGGCTTGTAGTAAGCAAATGACTCTTTGTAAGTCTTTTGTCAACTTGCTTTTGTTGTCCGCTTGTATCAGGCAGTCGTCCAGGTAAGGATAAATTTGGATTCCCTGTAGCCTGCAGTGAGCGATTACTGATGCCAGGCATTTCGTGAATACTCTGGGCGCAGTAGATAAGCCAAAGGGCAATGCTGAGAATTGATAATGCTCTGATCCTGCAAGAAATCTGAGGTATCTTCTGCAATTTGGACGTATGGGGACGTGCAGGTATGCCTCCTTGAGATCTAGAGTTACCAGCCAACACTCCTTGCCCAGCATGGGAAGAAGTTGCTGCAAGGTCAGCATTTTGAATTTTGGAACAATGATGAATGTGTTTAAGGCGGACAGGTCTAGAATAGGTCTCCAACTTTTCTCTTTTCTTGGTACTAGGAAGAGTCTGGAGTAGAATCCTTTGCCCTGCTCTGTTGGTGGAACCCTTTCCACAGCTCTCATTTCTGTTAATTGAGCTATCTGTTTTAGAGCTTCTGTTTTCTGATTTGGAGGTAGGTTTGGCATTCCTCTTTTTACTGGTAAGGTGTGGAAATGAAACCTGTAGCCTTGGTCTATAGTCTGTAGAATCCACTTGTCTTTTGTGATATAGTGCCATTTTTTTGAAAATAAGGCTAACTTTCCGCCTAAGGGTGCTGCTATCTGTTCCCTGGTAGGCGGTGTCAGAGCAAAGTCACTGTGATTGTCCTGGTGCCGTGGCAGTGGTTGTGTCTGTGCCTCGGTGGTTGTTGCCTTGCCACTGGCGTCCTCTGTAGGCACCTCCTCTGGATTGATTTCTGCCTCTGGATCGTCTATTCCTGCCTCTGAGATTTAGAGGAGTCTGGAAAGGACCAGTTTTTAGAAGGCCAGTTCCTGCTAAACCTTGGGGGCTGAACCTGTAAGAAATCTTTAACTGTTTGTACAGATTTTGCCTTCTCTTCCATTTTCTTCATTACTTGCTGGGCAGGAGAACCAAATAGACTGGCCTTATCCATAGGAGCATCTAACAGCTTTGCTTTAACATGATCCGGCAAGACCTGTTCTTTCAACCATGCATGCCTTCTTATAACTGTGCCAGTCATGGCTGATCTAAATGAAGCCTCCAGTGCATCATAACCACATTTTAAAGAATGGTTACTAACCTGCTGGAATGTTATTCACCATTTCTAGAACATATTTCTTATCTAAAGAATTATCAGAGGACAGTTTCTTAGTTAACTGATCAAGCATAAACTCTTGGTATTGGATCATATGAAACTGGCAGTTCAAAGCTCTAGCTGAGAGGGTAGCAGAGGTGTAAACTTTCTTACCCCATCTCTCTAAGGACCTGGATTCCCTTTCAGAAGGGAGAGGGTTCTTTGCTGAGGTCGAAGCTACTGCCTTAGGGCCCTGGGAGATAGTCTCAGGATCTGCGAGTGGGGTCTTGTATAGGTGGTGATGAGTGTCCGGTACCCTGTAAAATCTATCGGGTTTGGCAGGGGCTGGAGGTAAAGTATCAGGAGCAGTGCAAACATCATTAAATGCATCATCCACAACAGGAAGAACTGGAGGTATAGCTAAGGGCCTATGTTGTGGTAAGTGAAGAAAGGTCCTAAGCCTTTTTCTTGAATCTGAGAAATCTTGTCCCTGCCATTGGAATTGCTCTCTCATGGCATGCAATGTTTCTCCAAAGGAAAATTCCTCTGGTGGAGAGGCAGATGGAATAGATTCCTCAGCATCGGAATCTTCATAGGTAGACAAAGGAGCCTCTGGTTGGTCTGTAATGTCTGAGTCATTAGAAGAATCATCTGAGGACACTGGTTCTGGGGGCTCTGCTCTGGGTCTCTCTTCAGGAGGCTGAGAGGCCCTGTCTGGGTGAGATTGGGATCCCCTTATTAAAGAGATGAGATCCTCTGCCAGAGTAAGCATTTGAGTACTGGAACTGGGCCTGTGTGAGGGGGGCTTAACAGGCACTGATTTAGCAGTTTTGGCTGCTTTAGCCCTGGCAAAGGCCTTAATAGACATGGCTGCAGGTGGCCTAGCAGCACCACGTGCTGGGGTAGAGACATCCAAAGGGATGGTGTCCGATAATTCTAAAGGAACCACAGTAGTAGGCAAAACTTCAGAGGCCGCTTCAACAAGGGTAGCAGGAGCCTCGGTAGTAGTCATGGATTCGGCTGAAGATTGACCCGTTTGCTCGGTTTCGGCCGAAACCGAGACACTCGCGGTTTGCTTAACCGTGGTTTCGGCCGAAACCGCGGACCGCGAGTGTCGGTCTTTTTCTTTGCGTTTAACAATTTGAGACGTCGGAGGATCCGACGGCATAATGTACGCAAAGTCTGAGCCGAAAAACTGTTAAGCGAACTCCGACCGACACCTAAGCGTTCGTCGGTTGAAGGAAGCACAGGCTAAACAGGCTGCTACGTCGTGGTCTGGGCCTAAACAAGGTAAGCAGTAAGAGTGGAAATCTTTATGAGGTATTTGTTTCCCACAAGTTAAACAGTTATTTACTTTTTCTGACATCGGCTGAGGCAAGAAAGAGTCCCCAACGGGGTACTTAGCTTTTTAGAAGTCTTCGAAGTAGTATTCTGTAGTAGTAATCTCTGGATCTGACCGACCGGCACTTGCGAACAGCTTCTGCTTCGGGCGCCACGCGGCAAGAAAGACTGAGTAAAATGGCGTCGGCTGATGCCTTTATACCCGAAGACCAGCAGAGATGACGTCGGGTGAAGTGCGACACCAGCCGAAGCCAGACCCAGACTTTGGAATCCGGCCGACCGAAGGGCTGCCTGACGACAGGACAACCCATTTGTTATGACTGCAGATGCATCCTTGAAGGACATCCTCAGAGTGAGTCATCAGGAGAAAAATGCAATTGACAAAACTTCTCAACCTCAGACGTGAAGTTTTAAAATCGTTTTTCATCTATGATAAATCCAGAGACTGCTTCCTCCAAAGAAAAAAACCCAAGAACTATCACAAAATAATTGGTTACATTCAAAAGGGATGCTCAGGAAAAAAAAACAAAACATGGAAACCCTTGCAATTACAGCAACATTTTAACACTACTGAGATTACTACAGATTATGTTAAGGTGGGCACAGTGAATGTAATGTCTGCATTTTCTCCCTGCTGAAAATTATCTAAACAGGAAACAGCAGTAACCTCAGAGGCATTATTAAGCAGCAAGACACTATTACCATCACACAAACAGTAAGTATTAGATGTTCAGTGTGGCTTTTTCAAGAAAAAAGTTAAAGTCTAATTGGAATATTACAGAACAGCCTACTCAATGTGAATATGTACATTTTACAAATAGTTTACAGCTGACACTATTCAGACATCATACCCAACGTTTACAAATTCTTGCTATGACAGCATAACAGCAGCCAAAGAACAGTATAGAGTTAGACATCTAGACGACAGCAGCAGCTGTTGGGGCACCTCTAACTAAAGCTATTTAACTCAGTCTATTATTCATAGTAACACTGTTGTGGATGAGCACATGGGAAAAAAAGGAGACAAGGTATACAAAATTGGAAACATGGAGAAAAATTAATCTCATATGTCACTAATCAGACCTCACTGGTTAGAGCCTGCAGTGCAAATTTATACACAAATAAAACATTATTGCAGACTTTACTCAAGGAACACTGGCCACAGAAAATGGACACAAACTTGCGTGGTATTGCAGATTTTCCAAAAAGTTGCCAAAATTGTGTGCGACCACATGGGCAGCCTGTCAACAGGGAAATGCAAAGCTCTATGTGTTTGAAACAAATGGTTAATACTTCATAAACCGCTATTATTATTCTTAAGCCTCTCTGCAGAGGAAATATGGTAGATGGAAGGTGGGTTTGCTGAAGTACACAGCTGTGAACACGAACATCTACTGCTACAACAGGTACGTACGTAACCTTTGTATCTTACATGATCCAATTCATCCACTTCAACTAGCTGGAGTACCTAACCTAAAACTCTTGGATTTCATCGAGAGAATGCCAACTTCCATACAGGTAAGCCTAAAGTAGACAAGGTCTTCAAAATCACATCAGGCTTACAGTGTCCTGCAACAGTATGCTGTGAAAAAATAAAGTTGTGTAAAATCTTACCATAACCATAGATGTCCTCTTTTTCCATGTTGTAGTATTCTACATGTGGGCTTACCCTTCTTCCTTCCATTTCGTTAAGCCAGGATTCAAAAGATTTTCAGTCCCTCTAGGTGTGGACATCTGACGTGGCAGCAGAAGTGTGGGCTATAAATGTGACGTCTGCATGCACCGGCCCTCAGAACCTAAAAAGCCCCAGTCGGAGCCAGACCTATAAAGGCACAGCCTGTCCAGTGTCAACCAAGAGAGCAAGTGCAACCTGATAGGAGGGGAAGAAGAGCGGGAAGGAATACTGCAACACAGAAGAGAAGGACATCTATGGTTATGGTAAGATTTTACACAACTTTCCTATGTCCTTCTATTCCAATGTTTCAGTATTCTACAGGTGGGCAAGTACCAAAGCTCACTGCAAAATGGGTGGTGGCCTAGAAGAGGTTTCTAGGAATCTGTATAGGATAACCCTGACAAACCCCGCCCTGGCTCTGTTGATATGGTCTAGCTTGTAGTGCTTGGTGAAGGTGTGCACAGAGGACCAAGTGGCTGCTTCAAGTATGGTGTTGGTATCTAGCTCTTTAAAGAAGGCTTCAGAAGAGGCCATTGTTCTAGCGGAGTGGGCTTTGACATTGCCATGCAGGGTCTTCCTATGGTGAGGGTAACAGAATGAAATGGCCCTGGAAATCCAGGCCAATATGGTCTGTTTGGTCACCACTTTCCCCAGAGCCTTGGGGTGGAAGGAGACAAATAACTGGTCTGATATCCTAATGGGCTTGGTTTGATGTAGGTAAAACCTAAGCTGCCTGTGGACGTCTAGGGACTGAAGTACACTCTCACTATCCCCCTGCGGGTTGGGGAAAAAGGTAGGCAGGTGAAAGGTCTGGTTCAAGCAAAGGTCATTCACTACTTTGGGTGTGAATGACAGATTGGTTCTGAGAGTCACCCTGTGAAGATGGAAGACTGGGTGGTGAAGCCATAAGAGCTTGCAGCTTTGAGACCCTTCTGGCTGATGTCAGAGCTACCAACAAAACAGTTTTCCATGTTCAAATTTTTTATGGGAGCCTTGTCTGCTAGCTTACAGGGGGCTAAAGTGAGTTTCTCTAATACATGGTTAAGGTCCTGAGGGGGTTCCAGGGAGGTCTCAAGTGTAATACCCCTTTGAGAAAAAGAGAAAGTTTAGCCGGAAGTCTAGATGCAAGGGGAGGGTCCATGGGTAAACAGGCATAAATTGCAGACAAATGTGCTTTTAGAGATGAGTAAGGCAGTCCCTCTCTGCATTAGTTCACACAGGTAAGACAGGATTAGAGGAATGTCGCTTTCCAGTGGGTCCAACTGTCTGTTGTGACACCAAATAGAAAACCTTTTCCACTTCGCAAGATAGGATTTTATTGTGTTGGGTTTTCTTGCCTCCTGCAGGGCATTTAGCATGTCCCCCTTGTACAGGTGTCTGAATGGGATCAGAATCCCATCAGCCACAGGGTGAGGTGCAGGGATTGTCACTGTGGGTGAATCTGAGTCCCCTTGCTCTGTGTGATCAGATCCACTGAATGGGGTTAACTTGTGATTGCCACTGGACAAATGGAGGGGCAACCAGTGCTGTTTTGGCTAGTAGGGAGTCACCAGCAAGATTTTTGTTGAGCCCTGCTGAATTTTCAGAAGGGGGGGAAAATGCATACAGAAATTTCCCCTTCCAGGGCATTGAGAAGGCATCCATTACCAGTGCTTTGGGGTCAGGTGTCCTGGTGCAGTAACCAGGGAGTTGCCCGTTTATGGAGGAGGTGAATAGGATTATTTGCGGTATACCCCACCTGTGGGCCAGATTCAGGAAAAAGTACAGTTTTGTACCTACCATAAATGTAGATGTTCGAGGATTCCCTTGCTGCAGTCCTGACTATTGGGTATAGTCCGCGTCCCAGTCGGCCCGAATACCAGAGTATAAGGCTGACGGCGGTCATGGCGCCTTAGACTGACGTCAGTACGTCAGGGTACTAATGCGCATGACCGACGTCATTTCCTCAGTCTTTTCTTGCCCCAGATGTCAGAAGACCCAAAAAGACAAGTCCCAAAACAACCTGCACCAATAAACATGTACAATATATACAGTAATATATATACAAAAATATAAGCATGTAACTCACCTACACAACCACCCTGAAACACAGAGGGGAAGGAGGGAGGGTGGACTGCAGCAAGGGAATCCTCGAACATCTACATTTATGGTAGGTACAAAACTGTACTATGTTCTTCGTCTTCCCTTGCTGCAGTCCTGACTATTGTAGAATCCCAAAGCAGAGGTAAGGAGGCTGGCAAATTATAAAGTAGCAGGAGCTGACAACATGCCTTGTAAAACAGCTGTGGCAAAACCAGCTCTAGTCTTAGAGTATATAGGCAGGTGATAATGCCTAGAGAAAGTATGCACTGAACTCCAAGTAGCTGCTTCCAGAATATCCTTAGTTGCCACCCCTTAGAAATGCTGTTGAAGTGGCAGTAGCCCTAGTGGAATGAGGCCTAATCCCAGCTGGAACCTCTTTGCCATGATGGGAATAACAAAATGCAATGCAAAAGCCAATCCACCTAGAAATAGTTTGTTTTGACACAGGCTTGCCCTGTGAACTCAAAGCAAAAGAAACAAGTAACTGCTGAGACTGCCTAAAATCTTTAGTCCTGCTCAAATAATAACGCAATTGCCTGTGTACATCTAAAGTGTGCAAAATCTTTTCCCCTTTATTTTGAGGATCTGCACAAAACGTAGGCAAATGAATAGTTTGGTTTAAAGCCACACTAGAAACCACCTTCGGCATAAAGGAAGGATTAGTACGTAATGAAACCCTGTCCTTATGGAAAACCCAAAAGGGCTCTACTGCCATAAGGGCCTGCAACTCAGACACCCTTCTTGCAGAAGTAATAGCCAACAGAAAAGCAGTCTTCCATGAGAAATATTTCAATTCAGCAGTAGCTGCAGGCTCAAAAGGTTGTAGAGTAAGTTTTTCCAACACAAAATTGAGATCCCAAGCAGGAGTAGGAGCTCTACCTGGGGGTCTTATATTCTTTGCCCCTCTAAGAAACTGCTTGAACAAAGGATGCGAAAACAAAGGTGGGTCACAATCATAGTGAGCTGAAATTGCTGCAGCATGAATCTTTATGGAAGAGAAGGACAAACCTTTGTCCAATAATTCAGTAAGATATTGAAGAGCCACACTCAAATTAGGCTCTGAAATCTCCAAATTCTTTGCTGTACTCCAAAATAAAAATCTCTTCCATTTTTCTGACACTCTCCTAGTACTAGGCCTTCTAGCTTCCATAATCACATTTAAAACTTGTTGAGGAAGCTGAGACCTACCGTGCTTCAACACAGAATATGCCAAGCTGTGAGATGAAGAGATTGAAGCTTGACATTGAGCAGATGACCGTCCTTCTGAGATAACAGATGAGGAATCAGAGGTAAAGGCCATGGAGGCTTCTTTACAAGACTCCTTAGAAGTGGGTACCAGTGTTGCCGAGGCCAATCTGGAGCTATCAAAATCATCCTTGGCCTGTCTTGTCTGACCTTTAGTAATACCTTTGGAAGAAGAGGTAGAGGTGGAAAGGCATAGACATGAAGGTTTTTCCAACTGAAAGACAGAGCATCCACTTTCCAAGCTGTGTGATGAAACCCCTTTGTGCAATACTTTGGCAGCTGGTGGTTTAGTGGAGAAGCGAACAGATCTATGTCTGGAGTTCCCCATGACACTGTCAATTTCTGAAATACATGAAGATCCAGTTTCCACTCGTGGGGATCCATGATTTGTCTGCTTAATACATCTGCTAGGAGTTCTGTGCTCCTGGCAGAAACCTTGCCTGAAGAGTCAGTTGCAGGCTTAACGCAGTCTCCCATAAAATCATTGCTTGCCTGCATAGAGGATAAGAATGTGTTCCCCTTGCTTGTTGATGTACCACATGACAGTTGTGTTGTCTGTCAGAATCAACACCTGCCCTGGAAGAAGTAACTCCTTGAACGCCATCAATGCAAACTGGACTGCTAACATCTCCTTCATGTTGATATGTAGATGCTGTAGTCTGGCAGGCCACTTGTCTTGTATCCACTTTCCATTTAGATGAGCTCCCCAAGCAGTGTCCGAGGCATCTGTCGTTAAAATCTGACTCGCCTCTGGCCGGGTCACAGAGAGTCCCTTGTTTAGGTGACATTCCTGAGCCCACCACAAGAATTCCTTTTGAAGGCAAGGTATTATTTGAATGACAGTGTCCAAATCTTGGCAGTGCTGTGTCCATACATTTTGAGATACCATTGCAGCTTCCTCATATGCAGTTTGGCATTGGGAAGCACCAGAATACAAGATGCCATGAACCCTAATGCTTGAAGGACTGTCCTTGCAGTCAGCACGGACTGATGAGATAGTTGATGGAAGTAAAGTGACAGACTCTTTTGTTTGTCCGGGGTTAAAAAGGCCATCTGAGCTGCTGTATTCAGTCTCACACCCAGAAAGCACATGTCTTGAGAGGGTACTAGACTGGACTTTATTTCGCTCACAGAATACCCTAGGCATCTTAGCACTGCTATGACATATTCCAGATGCTGTAGAAGGTGTTCCTTTTCTTGAGCCAGAATCAGGCAGTCGTCCAAGTAAGGATAGATTTGAATGCCTTGAAGCCTGAAGTAAGCTATCACTGGAGCCAGAACCTTTGTGAATACTCTGGGCAGTAGATAAGCCAAAGGGCAATGCAGAGAACTGATAATGAAAATCTCCAGTTCGAAACCGCAGATACTTTCTGCAACTTAGCCTTATAGGCACATGAAGGTAAGCTTCCTTGAGATCCAAAGTTACCATCCAGTGATCCTTGCCCAGCAGAGGTAACAGTTGCTGTAACGTCAACATCTTGAACTTGGGAATGTCCAGATAAGTGTTGAGGATAGATAAATCCAGAATTGGTCTCCACGTGTTCCCCTTCTTTGGTACTAGGAACAGGCGAGAATAAAATCAAGCCCCTTTCTGATACAGGGACTGGCTGAATGGCCCCTATCTGGAGTAACTGAGAAACTTGCTTGTGAGCCTCTTTTCTTTGTGGAGGAGGAACATCTGGCATGCCTTTGAAAGGGGCATTGTGTGGAAATAAAATCTGTAACCGTGATGAATAATATCCAGCACCCATCTGTCTTGAGTGATTAAATCCCAATTTTCTTTGAAAAGAGACAATCTTCCTCCCAAAGGAGCTGCCAGACGAGAGTCCACTGGCAGCTGAAAAGGCAGGTCATTGGTTCTGCTTACGAAAGGACTGACCCCTGCCCTCACCAGAAGTCTGAGCAGGTGAACTGTCTGATCTAGGCCTAAACGAACTTTGAGCCCTGCCCCTACCACGTCTAGACCTACCCCTAGACTGGGAACCATAAGCAGGATATGTCCACCCCTTAGCAGGCCAATTTCTACTAAACTTGGAGGCTGCACCTGCAAAATCTTTAACAGTCTGCATAGACTTAGCTTTGTCCTCCATTTTCTTTAAAACTGCTTCCACAGGCGGTCCAAACAACACATCAGACTGTAAAGGAGCATCCAAAATCCTAGTCTTAACATGCTCAGCTAAATTCTGATCCTTCAACCAGGCATGTCTGAAGAACAGAACTAGTAGCAGCCACCCTCGAGGAGGCCTGAACAGCATCAAAACCACACTGCAAAGAATGCTTACCCACTTGTTCAGACACATGAACCAAATCCAGCAATTCTTTACACTCAATACCTTCCGCCAAAGCATCCACCTTAGATTTCAATTGTGAAAGGAGATAATTTTGATATTTCAGCATATGAAACTGACAATTCAACGCCTCATGGCTAGAGTGGAAGAAGTATATACTTTCTTACCCCACCTATCCAAAGCCCTTGCCTCTTTATCAGAGGGTACAGGATTTTTAACCACAGAAGCTTTAACACCTTTAGGCCCCTGAGAAACAGTTTCTGGGTCCGCCCTGGGACTCTTAAACAAATACTTATGAGCTTGGGCACCCTATAATACCTATCAGGCTTAACAGGAGCAGGAGGCAAGGAGTCAGGGTTCAGAGAAGCCTCTGCAAAACATCCTCCACCACATTCAACACAGGAGGAATAGCTAAGGGCCTGTGCTGGGGCAAAACAAGAATTCCCTAAGCCTTTTCTGGAGTCAGAGTAATCTTGGCCTTCCCATTTAAAGTGCTCCCTCATGGAGTGAAGAGTCTCTGAAAATGAAAAATCCTCAGGAGGAGAAGCTGAAGGAGTGGAATCATCCACATCAGAATCAGAATAAGTAGGAAACTCTTGCAAGTCTTCCACAGAAGAATCTGAAGCCTGTGAACACTGTTCAAAACTATCAAACTCCTGTTCCACCCTAGGCCTCTTATCAGGTGGGGGCATAGAACCTCTAATCAGAGTAATCAAATCTTCTGCCATTTTAAGCATATGTTTCTTAGTCACAGAGCCGAAATGCTAGGAGAAGCCCCCACAGAAGCTGAACTTGGCCTACCTCTAAAAGAAGCTTTGGCAACAGAAGGAGAGGCCCTAACTACCTTGGGAAGAGAGGGAAGAACAGTTACCTGAGAAGCCCCTCAGCCTGGCCTACCTCCTGAGAGGGCACATCCTGTAACAGTAAAGTATCTGCCTGAGACTCCATAGAGACTCCTGGCAAAACCTCTGGCTCCCTGAGCCTTCTAAAGGACCGACGTCCGGACTGCCGGGTCCCCCCCCCTAGGCTTCACCGCTTTGTCCTTGCGCTTCTTGATGAAGCAGGCCGGAGCATCCGACGGCATATTATAATTGCAACGCTTCCCAAACACTAACCTAGCACAATCAAGCCTCCTCTTAATAGTGCGCTTGTTAAATCTAGCACAAGAGCGGCAACCAACAACGTCGTGCTCAGGCCCTAAACAAGGTATACACAATGTATGATAATCCCTATGCGGTATCTGCTTCCCACAAGAAATACAGTTATTCACTTTTTCTGACATCCGTTAAATACTGAGGCAAGAAAAACCAAAATGTTCCAACGGGTTACTTAGCCAACTCTGTTTTCGGTCTGAAACTCCGGTTTCGGAAAATCTCAGAACGCCAACCTGCACTCGCAAAATTGCTTCTGCATCGGACCATGCGGCAAAAGACTGAGGAAATGACGTCGGTCATGCGCATTAGTACCCTGACGTACTGACGTCAGTCTAAGGCGCCATGACCGACGTCAGCCTTATACTCTGGTATTCGGGCCGACTGGGACGCGGACTATACCCAATAGTCAGGACTGCAGCAAGGGAAGACGAAGAACATCATCTCTTTGAAGCATCCATTCATGTTTTTTTGAGATGGTCTTGCTTAGGTGATCTGCTTGGAAGTTGTGCAGGGAGGGTATGCAGGCTGCCTGTAGGGTAATTCCCTGTGAGGTGGCCATATCCCACACCTGCAGAGGTAGTCTGCACAGGAGGTAAGGTTTTTGTCCCTCCCTGTTTGTTGAGATACCAATGGACTGTGGTGTTGTCCGTGAATATCTTGAAAGGGCCTTTCTCTAGATAGGGTAGGAAGGCCTGTAGAGCAAGGAGGATTGCTCTCATTTCTCTGACGTTTATGTGTTCTAGCTTGTGTGTCTGTCCACAAACTCTGCAGTTCTTAGTCCTAGGGTTACTCCCCATCCCAGATCTGAGGCATCCGTATGCATAGGCTGGGAGAACGTGGGTGCTTGAAGAGGTAGGCCTGGGTTCTTGGTCACCTGTTCCACCCACCACTGCAATTCCTGCTTCAAGCAGGGAAGGAGGGGAACCCTGAACTCTAGGGGATGGGAGTGTTGAGTCCACACTGACACAAGACACCAGTGTAGTTTCCTCATGTGCAGTCATGCTAAGGGCAACATGGGTATGGTGGTTGCCATGTAACCCAAAAGTCTCAGAAATTGCCTTGCTGTCAATTCTGAAATTTGAAGGACTTCTAGCTGGTAGTGTGACAGGGACACCACCTTCTCTAGTGGTAGGAAGGCCTTCATAAGCTTTGTACGGATTCTGCAGCCCAGGAAGACAATGTCATGTGCAGGCTCCAGATGAGATTTTGCCAAGTTTATAAGGAAACCCAGAGACTGCAGGAGGTGCAGAAGGGCCTGGGTGTGAAGAGTCTTCTGATCGGGTGCATGAATTAGGTCTAGATAGGGGAATACTTGGATGCCCTTTGTCCTGCAGTAAGCGATGACTGGAGCCAGACATTTTGTGAATACCCTGGAAGCAGTGGAAAGCCCAAAGGGCTAGGCATAAAACTGAAAATGTGATGAGCCTGCCAGAAATCTGAGATATTTCTTGAAGGTGGGCTATACTGGTATGTGGAGGTAGGCATCCTTTATGTCTAAGGTTGCCATAAATCCTTGGGGTAGTAAGAGGAGAGAGAGGGTAGGAAGAGTTAGCATCCTGAAGGTAGGAACCTTTAGGAAGGGGATGAGACGAGAGAGGTCTAGGATAGGCCTCCATGGTCTGTATTTTCTGGGCACCATAAAAATTCTGGAGTAGAATCCTTTCCTTTCTAATTCTGTAGGCACTCTTTCTATAGTGCCTTGTATTAGTAAGGTTTGCAGTAGCTGTCTTAGCAGTGGTAGCTGCCTGGAGGGAAGCTGAGCAAGCCCAGCCTTGTTTGGGGGGGGGGGGTGATGCAGGTCATAAAGTAACCATTCTGTATGATGGATAGAACCCATTTGTCTGAGGTAATGAAAGACCATGCAGGGAGACAGAGAGATGGTTAGACAGGGGGAGGGATGCAGGAGGAGTGGGAAGAGAGATTGGCAGGCAGTCAGACACTACCTGACCTATCTGGAAAGGGAGGCCTTTGGCTGGAGGAAGGAGAAGCTCTAGCCAGAGGGGGCAGTCTTCTGGGGGGGGGGGGAGCCAAAGGCCTAGATGTTTTTCTGATGAACTGTCTCTTGGCCTTGTAGTTCCTTTGGAACTTGGGGACTGGCGAGACTAGCAGGTGTTTAAGGTCCTGCAATTCCTTGCCTTTTTGTTGCAGGGACTTAAACAGGTAAGCCATTTTTCCACCGAACAGGGGAGAGTGATCCAAAGCAGCATCAATAATTTGGTCCTGAAGTCATCAGGGAGGGGCTAAAGGCGTAGCCAAGAATATCTTCTTAATGCAGAAGCTGATGCAGCTGACTTGGCTGAGGCGTCAGCTACATCATACCTGCATTTTAAGTTGTGTCTATTCACCTGAGAGGTGAGAGCTAGCAGAGAGGACAAGGAGGCTTTGGCTGCACAATCTGGGATGTCAGCCAATTCCTTAGTGGCTTTGTCCAGTAGTGCTAAGGAATACTTGGTCATGTGAGTTTGGTAGTTAGTGGCCCTGAATGACAAGCTGGCAGAAGTGTACATTTTCTTGTCCAACCTTTCCACTGTCTTGCTATCCTTGTCAGCTGGGAGAATGGTAGTGGTAGGGAGCAGCTTGGAAGCCCTATCAGTAGAAATGGAGATAGTAGCTGGGTATGCTGGAGGACTTATCAGAAATTTCTTTGTCTCAGGGACTTTGTAGTGTCTATCTGCTCTCTGAGGGGCTGGAGGTTGGGAGTCAGGGTTGATGGAAGCACAGGCAAAGGCATCCAGGAAGGCTGGCTGAATGGGGGGGAATAGCAGGAGGACTGGGGGAGTCCATTTGTATAAGGTCATAAAACCTCTCTTGTATTTCCATCATATCTGAAGCTTCCCACTTAAAAGTGGTCTTTCATCATGTTAACAGACTCCCCCCAAAGGTTAGATCTTCCACTGGGGAGTCAGGCTCAACAGGGCCTTCCTCTGGAGAGCCATATCCCGGGGGGAGGGGGGATCTGAGGAGTAGGACAGGGAATCCTCCGATTAATCAGACAGTTCCTCCTTCTCCAAATGTTTTTTCAGGAATTAGAGGTCTAGGACATAGGAGAGGAAGAGCAGTAGTAGGGGTCCCTGTAGTAGTAGGCTTACGCGTCATGAAGGCATTAAATAAACTCTGGCTGAAGGCCTGCCAATCAGGCATGCTTTCAAAAGCAGGAGATCATTTTTTTTTTTTTTTCCCTTAAGAGGCCTAGCTGGCATCCTGCTGGGTGAGGGGCCTCAGGTCAGGTGTAGGGATGGTGGCTGCGGAATCCAACGTACCTGCAGAAAGCGCTGGTTCCCCCCCCCCGAAGTCTAAGGTAGATGCCGTAAAACCTCTAAGGACTTGCCGTCCGCTCGAGTTTGTGCGGCTTCCTCCGAGGTACCCGCTTTAGCCACACTGGTGGAAGCCGAATCCTCGGTCAGGCCAATGTCGCCACAGACTGAGGAATGGTTGGTAGAGGCACAGCTGAAGTAGGTCGCAGGGTCTTCGCCCTCTTTTGGCAGTTCCGACAGGGCGTCTGACGCAGCCTCCATCCCAACGCTATTTTAGTCGTTGGTTTTCTAGGTACAGATTTAAGGCCTGAAGATAGTGACAATGTCTTGGAGACGAAAGACTGACAAATAGTGCAGTTCTCATGGTAGTGTTCCCAACCTAAACAAGAGAGGGGATGGTCGTGGTGTCTTTGTTGGGAATCTGCCAGCCACACTTACACTTGCCCTTTCCTGGATGACATGCGCAGACTATATGAAAAAAAACAGTAGGACTGAAAAGATCCCCCAAACAGGGTACTTAACTGAATTTTTCTTGATCCGACATCCGTAAGAATCAGAAACATCTGGCGTATGACTGGCAGCTGAAAAGTTCTGAGGGCTGGTGTGCAGACTTCACATTTATGGCCCAAATTTCTGCTGCCACGTCAGACGTCTGATGCACCTAGAGGGACAGAAAATCTTCTGAATCCTGGCATGACGAACTGGAAGGAAGAAGGGTAAACCCATACGTAGAATAATGCAACACTAGAACAGAAGGACATCCCATGTTATAGTGCACATAAGTAATCACCTCTGGTAGTCTTGAAAGAAAGCCAAAGTAGTAGCAATCACTCTGGTCGAAAAGGCTTTAGGCTTCTAAGACAGACTGCTTCATGAAGTTCAGCAGACAAAATATTGTAGCCACTGGGACAAACTGACTTTGGCAGCCTTTTGACCTACTTTGTTTAGGGCTAAGGAAATGGAGTGTCTCATTCTGTCCAATACAATCCAAGACTGATCTAACAGAGGTTAAAGGGACAAAAAGGCTTCCTGTAGGAAAGCCTTCCAAACCTTCAGGGATGCTATTGAAAAATTCAAACTCTGAAGAGTAGCAAGGCGAACTTTAAGAAACAGCTCAAGTCCTGGTAATAAATGAGACAATCTGAAGCACTGTAGAAATGTGTGACAAATATCAATCTGTATCCTGGTTTCTCATCCATACAGACAACATTCTCCATTTGCTATTTATGCTTTCCTGGTAAAAGGTTTCCAAGACAGAATATGGCCCACGCTAGAAGGTTAATATTCATTCCTGGCCATTAATGGATGTGGAGAAGCTAAGCCATTACCTTTATAGACTGCAAGTCCAGGTGATGATTCTCAAAGGAATGGGACAGGAGACCTTTGAATGATCTGAGGTCACTCCAGGAGATGCCACAAGAGGGAGAACCACACCTATCAGGAACAAATTGGAGTTAAAGGAAAACCTAAGCCTTGCTGTTTGCCGCCCCCCCCTTTAACACCTTTATTGAATTATCACTTGTGGCACAGGCAAATTTACATCCATATAAAAGTAATCACACTATTAACAAGTTCATGTTTACAAACATAATACTTCACATGTATTTGCTATACATCATATAACCTTAACATTACTAATTCTTCAATTCCTGCCCCCCCCTTTTTAAAAGAAATGCCTATTAAACCATCACCTACAACATAGGCAATCATACATTCATATAAAAGTAATCAAACTGTATTAAGTTCATGTTTACAAATATTATACTTCACATATATTGCTATATATCATATAACCTAAGCAACATTACACAAATTCTTGAATTCCTGCCCCCCCCTTTTCTTAAAGAAAAATTTAAACCATCATTTACGACAGGCAATCATACATTTATATAAATGAAAACGAACCACACCGACATAATCCTAATTCCAAGCATTTTACATCACAAACCATACTGACACTCCCTGTTACAAAATTATACATCACGTATAATTATGCAATCATTTTCAGTCAAACATTACACAGCTCATGCAAGTCCTGCCTTTTTTTAAATCTCATTCCTCCCCTATATATACTGTTCAAATAATTCCATTTTTCTCCCATGTAGTTTTGCTCCTACCCTTTTCAAAATCTCAATTTCAGTTGTTTTATCTGTTACTATATTCACTATTCTAGTACAGTTGGTTTAGATTTTGATTTCCATTTTCTAGTAATTGCTTTTTTGGCAGTTACCAAAATTAGACACAGCAAGACCTAACCATGTCTAAGCAATTCTGATTCTGTATCATAACATAGAAAAAATCATCTCCCTTGTCGCACCAATCTACTCATCCATCATCTCCAACAGTGTATCCAGCAGGGAATACTTAAAGCCTGTCAACTCACCGCACTCCCAGAAAATATTTTCCTAATTACCTTTTTCTTCCCTGTCACACCTCCAAAACTTGCTGTCTACCCAAGGAAAAACTCTCTGGAGTCTACTTGGGGTATAAAATTTAAATTATTCATGTAAACATTTCCAAGCAAAAATCCTAAATCTTCTAGAGTCTGTTGCAGATTTGGAAGACGTACAAATATTCTCCCATTGTTTCTTTGCAAATTGCTTATCCAATATCTCTTCCCAAGCCTTTCTAATCTCTACTGATTGATTTTTACAGTTATCATGCAATATTTTATATGCTGTACTAATTCCTTTTTTAATGGCAGCTTCTGTTCTAGATTCTACAAAAACTTGTGTGCTTACCTAACAGGAAATGTCACATTTTTGCAATCAAACCTATAAGCATTAGCAGTATTAAAATGCTGTTTTTTTTTTTTGGTGCAGCTTTACTATCAAAATTTGGAATGGCAGCTGTATGACTGCCGTTTGGTCGAAATCATGGCACTCACGGTTCGCAATGCCAAATTGCAATATTATGAACTAGAACAACAAATGCAGAGCTTCATTACTATGAAATTGGCATTGGAATGGAGATCGCAGTACAAGTGGGGAGTGAGGAATTTTCCATTTTCCTCACTGTAGTGCAATCTCGGAGTTAGTATATTTAAGCTGCAGGGGTGGGGGTGGGGAGTGCAGGAGGGCTTGCCCTCCGCAAAATGTACACTCTAACACAGAGTTTCGATTCGGAAAGTTCAGTGTTGTGAATGGGACCGTCGCCTGTGGTATCTTCCCCGACTAAAATTTGAGGGAAACTGTGGGGTAACTATGGAAATGAGTTGTGGTTCATCAAATGTAGCACCAGTCTGCAAGGCCTCAGAAGCCATAGCCTCCAACAGGGTCTTGGTAGTGGGCAACAGAGATAAACTGGCATACTGCAGGTTCTGGAATCTCAAAAGGAACGTCAGAGTCAAACATTGGACTGTGGATTTATTCGAAGCCTCTAACTTTTTCTTGTGTGTCAGAGGAATGTCAGAAATGTGGAGTCAACCATCTTGGACTGGGCCAAGCATGCAAGATGCTGGTTCTCTAGAAAGATGTTGAGTGTAAAGCCTCAACCCAAGGATTTTGGGAATGAATGATTGACAGACTGAGCAAGACTTGTGACTGTGTTCCGGGCATAGGCAAAAAAGACATTTGGTATGCATGTCCTTCTACGGAATCTGCTCATCACATTCACACTTGCCCCTCCTATCTGACATCTAACTTTCAACAATACAGAGCAAGTAAAAAAGAAAGCTCCCCAATGGGGAACTTACCTCGAGAAACAATTGAACCAAAAGTACTGACAGCCAAATGGCGAACAGTCCGACAGATGCACAACCTGCTTTCAGGCTGGTGGTGATAATCTGGGGATTTACACTCATATGCCCATCTTGATTACCATGGCTTGTATGGTTATGTGTTAGAAATACAACCTTGGGAAGGTAAAACTTTGGTAGCCTGGCCAGACGTCAGAGATAAAGTACAATTGAGTAAAATTTTACCATAATGGTAAAGGTCCTTCTGCATACTGTTGCAGTATTCATAACATTAGGGATCCCCTGCCCAGGGCAGCCAAACTCCCCAGCCAGAATACCAAAGCCTTTCCTTTAAGGTATACCGTATGTCACACACATGCTCCTCATGTAAGGCATACAGGTGATGTGCAGATGTACCATCCTCAGATCTGAAAACCCCAGCAGAACGTCACTCCACGGAAAACCAAGGGACAAACAGTACATCCAGAAGAGAAATGGACAGGGGGAGGAAGGAGGGAGTGAATACTGCCCTTCCACTTCACTGTTGCAGTATTCCTAACACTAGGGAGAGTGCCAAAGCTCAGGAAGAAACTTGGCAGGAGGAAGGACAAGCAGAGCTCTCTAGGATGGCGTTAGCAAAACTGGCTCTAGCTCTGGAAATCCCATCCAACTTCTAGAGCTTGGTAAAAGTATGCACAGTCCAGGTAGCTGCTTTAAGAATACAGTTAGTATACAAACCCTTGAAAAAAGCATCACAAGAAGCCACAGCTCTAGTAGAATGTGCCTTTATAGAACAAGGGAAGGCTCTTACATGAGAAGTATAACAAAAAGAAATAGCTTTTAAACTCTAAGAAGAAATAGTATGCTTGGATACAGCTAATCCCAAGGAACTGTGATAAAAGGAAAGAGATGATCAGATTTCCCAATAGTCAGTCTTATCCAATTAAAACCTGATTTGTCCATGCACATTTAACATGTGCAGCACTTTCTCACCAGCAGATTGTGCAGAAGGGAAAAAAGTGGGCACATGAATAGACTGATTAAGGGACAACTCATTCATCACCTTGGGCATAAATGGATTAGTATACAAGGACACCCTTGTCCTTATGAAACACCAAAACAGGAGGACAAGCCATAAAGGCCTGAAGCTCAGAAAACCATTTGGCACAAGTAAGGAGTAACAAAAGAACATCTGAGGAACAATGCTGCAAAGATGCTGAAGCTGCTAGCTCAAAAGGAGCCAAAGTCAATTTTTCTAAAACAAAATGAAGACCCCAGGGACGAGGAACAGGCTTTTTGGGAGGTACATGAAGAATGCCTTCAAGGAGTTGTGTAACTTCAAACCTAGAAGCTAAAGGAGGAGATAAAGGCAGACAAGTAGACATATCTGACAAGCGGGCCTTAACAGAAGAATAAGCCAACCGAGAATTGAGCAATTCACACATATGAGAGAGAACCAAAGGAACATCCACAGAAAGTGGATCCAGGTTATGAGAAAGACACCGAAAAAAACCCCTCTTCAATTTGGATAAGTAAAATTTTCCTAGTATTGGGCTTCCTGGCCTCCTGCAGGATCCTAAGCACGTCCTTAGAAAAAAAGTGTCTATGTGGAATTAAAATCCTATCACCCACAGAGTCAGCTGAAGAGTGGGCATGGGCTGGATGACAGATCCCATGTCATGTGAATAGGTAACTTGCGATGATTGTCCTTGCTTAAATGCAGAGGAGGGAACCAATGCGTTCTCGGCCAAAAGGGAGTCACCAACAAGATTCTGGGTGTGTCCTGTTGAATTTAGAACAGGATGTCTGAAATAAGGAGAAGGGAAGGGAAAGCATAAAGAAACATTCTCTTCCAAGAGAGAAAGAGACACAGAGGGTACCCACCTTCCGCAAAAGAGGACCTGGGACTCTGGCACAAAATAGAGGAAGCTGTCTGTTCAGAGGGAAGGCAAACTGATCTATTTGAGGTAGTAACCCAGTAGTGGACATTGTCCAGAACACATCGCTGTGAAGCATCCATTCATGGGATTGAGTTAAGGACCTTCTCAGATTACCTGCCACAATGCATTGACCTGAGGGAATGTAAATCACCTAAAAGAGTCACTTGATACTGGAGAGCAAGATCCCATACTAGGAATGCCAATCAGCAAAGATGACAAGATCTTGCCCCCCCCCCCCCCAATGTGGTTACATACCACATCACTGTGGTGTCTATAAATACCTTGACAGGTCCTGGGGAGTGAGAGAGAGAATAAAAAGCCTGAAGAGCCAGCAGAAGGGCTCTCAGTTTGGACACTGCTGTTTGCCTTCTATTGAAGGCGAGACCAGACCCCCTCCACCTTCGGGCAACCAAAAGCTGCTCCCCATACCACATCTGAAGAGTCCGTGAACAGCTGCTGAGAGGGAAGAGGGGATGAAAAGTGAGCTCTAGATTTAAGGACAACTGATGGTTCTACCAGAGGAGTTCCTTCTTGAGACAAGGTAAAAGAGCTAACTACCAATTCTAGGGAATGAGCATGCTGAAGCTAAACTGACTTCAGGAACCACTGAAACTTCATGTGAAGTTTGGCCACAGGAAGCATAGGGATGGTGGATGCCATGAAACCCAGAACTCTCAGCAACTCCCTGGCTGTAATGGAAGCCAGAGGAAGAAGAGTTTGAAAGGAGGAAATGAGGGTCAAGGCCTTGGGGGGAGGCAGGGATGCCAGCAATAGCACAGACTGAATCCTGCAACCCAGAAAACCATCGCCCTGATAAGGAGTCCAAGAAGACTAAGTTTATCGTAAACCTCAGGGACTGAAGGTGAGAGATGGAGATTTTGCAACAGGATCTCTGAAGGGGATACCTGAAACAGCAGGTCATCCAAGTAGGGAAATACTTGGATCCCTGAAGCCTGCAAAAAGCAATGGAGCAATGCATTTGGTGAATACACTTGGGGCAGTAGAAAGGCCAAAGGGCAAAGCAGAGAACTAAAAATGACAGGAAGCAGAGAAACACAAAAACTTTCTGAAAAGGGGATGGATTGCAATATGGAGATAAGCATCCTTGAGATCCAGAGACACCATATAAACCTGAGGAAGCAAAACAGGGAAAAAGTCTGAACGGACATTTGAAAATAGGGCACATTCAGAAAAGTGTTTAGATGAGAGAGGTCTAGAATTGGTCTCCAAGTACCCACTCTTTGCTGGGTAAGAGAAACATTCTAAAGTAAACCCATGCCCCCCCTTTGACACAGGCACCTCTTGAATAGTAACCCAAGTCAAAGGGTCCCGAAGCACCCTCGGGGGGGGGGGGGGTTGTTCCTGAGGAGGCTGTGGAATACCTATAGGAGTAAGGGATTTCCACATCAAAATAGCCCTGGCAAATAATGGACAGAACCCAGGAATTCCGAGAAATCTGTAGAAGGGAGACAGAGGTGAAGAGAAAGAGGAAAATGTCTGGGAAGAGTAAGACAGTCAGACAACAACTGGTTTATCTGGAAACAAAAACAGAGTCCCTGAAGTCTTGAGTTGTCCAAGCAGGAGGGGCCCCGCTTGCCACCCTTTCTGCCCTTAGGAGGATGGTGAGACTCCCCGTGAACAAAGGCTGGCTTATTGGGGTAGTTTATCTGAAATTTAGGAACAGGAGAAACAAGCATGCTTGAGTTCCTGTAAAGCCTTCCTCTTATCCTGAAGGACAAAAATCAGCAACTTCACAAAACAAGCATTTATTATCAAGAGGGGCAACCAACCATCAACTTAGCCTTCATATCAGGCAAAGGTTGAAGTCAAAGTCAAGAAAACCTCCTCATCATTGACCCAAAAGCAGCAGCCCTAGCAGCATATGCTGCATCATGACTACACTTGATTGAATGACGAGCCACCTGTGAGGGACATAGCCAGCGTTGAGTACCCGAGGCGGGGCCCCGATCATCTCCCGTGAACGAGGGCCCCCATCCAGCAGCACAGGTTTCTCCACCTCCTCTTTTCATTCAGTTCACAGAAAGTGGAACAGCATAGTTACAAAATTCACATCTGCAGCATTCTGTTATTGTCCGTATAATCCTCATGTCGTTATTGCAAACTCCCCCCCCCCTTTTTTTATTTTATTTTGATTTGCCAGTGAGCTGCTCTCAATCAGGTCCGCTTCAGTGAAGCAAGGGATCTGACTGGCTGCAGCATCCAGGCAAGCAAGCTATTTTTTTTATATTTCTTTTTTTAACATTACAAGTCAGCGGACTTCTAGGAAGCTGTGAGCGGGTTGGTGATGAGCAGAAACTAATCACCATGAAAGGATTAGTACTATGTTAACTTGGTGGGTTATACTGCCAATTTGTTAAAGACTTAACTGTTCCATCAAGGTCACAATGGAGAGAGAACTGGTTTACTAAGTGTTTGAAATTTCTATTTGCAGACCATTGGTATCATAGACAGCAGTAACATGCACTTGTCTGACATAGCCACTTCCTTTTGCTGGATATCACTGATTTGATATCACTGACATACCTCTCAATCTCTTAAAGCAAGAAAACTGGACAAAACCATAAAAAATGGGTGGGACAAAGGCAAAAAAATGATACTTAAAGTGCTGTTCTTACAAACTTAGAAAACTGATACAACAGATTTTGCATTAGCATGAATTTTCTGAAGGTTATGAAGTCTGAAACTCAAATATCTGTCATTTTCTGACTGCAAACCCCAATGATTTGTCAGAAATCAGTTTTTATGAGAAACAGACCAAAAACATGAGGCAGAAATCTGGACAGTCTGTGAAAATCTGTGCAGTTGAGAGGTATGATTTTGCTTTGACTATTTTTTTTTCCAGAATGGTCCCAAATGTTTATTGGGCTGTCAAGGGTCCTGCATGTTTATGACTGGAGAAACCCAGTAATTTTTCATAGTATATGGAGCTTCATCTCTGCCAGAAACTGGCTGTATGTGAAGTGTGTCTGTTCAATGGCCTTTAAAGTTGCTACAAATGGAGTGGCATTGTGAACTGTAAATTGTATGTATTACAGCTTTAAGAACTGTCAAAGTCTTGAAACTGCTCGGAATTGGGCGCATTGTGAAACTGAAGTCTAACATATCTGAAATGTGTGCCCCCCGATATCAGAATATATAATCTTTTTGCCAGTTTCAAACTATAAAAATCACAAAGCACCCTGCCCTAACTACACAGAGGATTATAATCTCATCTTTAATAAAACAGATTTTTATTTTCTTTTAATGAATTTAAGAAATCCGCCTACTGAGCTTTGCTTTCAAAGTTAATTTCTTAAATCTATTTTGAGACTACACGAGGTTTCCAATCAAGACTTTACTACTCATATTTTTATTCTGTCACGTGGAGCTTTAACTGCCCCTAGGGTACAAGTTTGAGAATGTGTTGGATTTGTTGTTCCCACACAGTAACCAGACAACCTATGTGCAGCCAAACTTTTGGTCTGCTCTTCCTTGTGTGTGCAGCATGCGCATGTAAAGCTATTAGCATTTCCAGTCCTGTTCTGTGGTCAGTTGCCTGTGTAGGCTCAGATTTCAGCACAACAGCCCAGAGATAAAAAGTCTACATACTGTAAAGTAGACAAGAGGATAACATAGCCCTTATCCAGCCCATATTTAAGACAGCTATTGGAGAGCATGCCTTCTCTAGACATAACTTCGCTATGTGGTATAAATTCTCTCTAGAGATGAAGTCTCACAATACCCTTGTAAGTTTTAAAAAGACAGAGAGAGATCACCATTAGAAAGGAGTCATGTGCAAGTTCATAGGTTAGTAGTAGGATAACCGCCCTTGTGAGCCTTTTTCAGCCTAGCCAAATTTTCAGTTTGGTGCTTGAAATTACATTTTTCATTTAGTGTTTAGATTAACCCTACCATTCATGGACTATATTTATATTACCTAACTAGATCACAATGCTTTAAGAACTATGTTCAAAAACAACTGACTATTCCTAAATGCATTTCTGAACTAACAGCCATATTCCACCACCGAACTGACATAGCATCAGTCTTTAGTACATATATTGTACATATTGCATATACTATATATAGATTACAAGTAATATTTTTACATCATAACCTTCTCTATATGCGATTCTAATTCTCATCGGTCATGATCTGTATGTGGTGTTTGTTGTTTATTCAGTTTCTTTGCAGTCCTATTTTATTCTGCTTGAATGTAATATATGTGACTAATTTGTGCTCATCATATGAGCTTCTGTATTCAGCTATCTCCATTGTTCTTTGAGCCTAGGTCATGTCTGAAAAAAGTCTCAACGGACCAGCCAATCTACACTGTTAATAAACAGTAGGTAAGTTGGTAAATAAACTGTTTACGTGAGCTTGAGTTAATTTTTCTGTAACCAGTGTACTAAAGATGTAGTGCTGCTGTCTTGATGCATGCTAGTGCACAATTAGATGTTTGCCTGGTATTTTTGTTCTGTTCCTCACCAAAAATGTGGGTTCATGCAATGCGTGCTACTGCAAAGTATGTTCTACTATTTTTATTAATTCATAATACATTTTTTTTAAATACCTAACATTGGGAGGGAGATTAACAGCTGTGAGAAGGTTGTAGAATGTACAGATGTTTTAATATATACCAATACAAACCCTGTTATGCCAGTTCTATGTATACTAGTAGCATTTATAAATATCCCTAATGCTATGACTTTGTTTTATGATACTTTTTTGCTTTGTCTGTAGTTCTTGTATTCAGACGTTGGGAGCATGGCTGGGGACTATGAGAATGTTGCACAGTTTTTAAATGTTTGTCTGGTATTTTCTGTTTGTTTCGTAAAACTGAGGTCATGCAAGATATAAGCATGTAGAATGTACTTGTGACTTAATGCATGCTAATGCACAATTAGATGTTTGCCTGGTATTTTTGTTCTGTTCATCAAAAATGTGGGTTCACCCAATGCATGCTACCACAAAATATGTTTTAATACTTTTATGAATTCAAAATTACATAGTATAAAATGCCTAATATTGGGAGGGGGATTTGCAGCTCTAAGAATGTTGCAGAATGTATGAATGTCTAACGTACTCTACTACAAACTGTTGTTAGTACTGTGTACACAGTCAATGTTTATAACTATCCCTGACGCTGTGACTTTGTTCTATGATTTTTTTGCTTTGTCTGTAGTTAGTGTTGAGAGGTTGGGAACATGGTTAGGGTCTATGAAAATGTTGCAGCTGTACTAGTCTTGTGTGTCTGTGTTGTGTATGGGACTCGGTGTGGTTGTCTGTGTACGTCTGTGGGTCTGGCTATCTTGACGCGGTACAGAGGCTTGTTGTAATGTAACAACATTACTACTAAATTACAGTGAGTCATAGCTCTCAATCCCTTGGCACAAAAAATCTGGACAAAACCAAAGATGAGGGACAGCCCCAAAAATTGGGACAAATTTTAAATATTGATCTTATAAATTTTGCTAGAATAAAAGATCTTGTATTACCACACATTTTCTGAAGGATATGAAGAGAAACTCAAATGCCTGTCATTATTTACCGAATTCACTCCTCACTGACTTGCCACAAAAAATCCAAAAAAACCTACAAATTGAGGAACTGACCAAAAATGAGCTAAATCTGGACATTCTGTGAAAATCTGTGCAGCTGAGGAGCATGCAGTCTGTGTGCATGCACCTCTGAGTGGCTAACTTGTACTGTAGGAGTTTGTCATAATGTAACATTGGTACTAAATGCCGGTCAGTGTCCTTGGCACACCAGTTCTTAAGGATCTGAATGTAGTAACCCTATAGTGAGCGTAAAATGGTGCTGGATGAGCTTGATAGGGAAGGGGGTGTAACAGCAATGTGGTCACACTCTATATTCTCCTGAGTAGGGCCCCCAACTTGAAACTTGCTGGGGGCCCCCAAAATGCTAGCACCAGTCTTGGTGAGGAAGCTCCTAACACGAAGAGAGCACAAATTTTACCCTTAAGAGTATGGAAGATAAGATGTAACCTGACAAGCCTGAGATGAGCCAGCATGCATACCTCTCAACCTGGAAACGTGAAAAAGCTGGACAAAGGCCCATGAAAAATAGGTACAAATCTGTCCGCTAGTTAACAAAATTCGCATGCATAATTATGTAACCCCACCCACTCAGATGGAATTGTGGGATACCAGCTTTCAAACACAAACTGAACAGACATCCAAAACGTTTTTCTTAGCTCTGACTGCAGACTTACTGAGGAGACGGTATATCAGCTTGGATCACAAGGGATATGAATAAGCACAGAATTAATAGTCTTCAGCCCAGACTCTAATAAATAAAAAAAAAAAAAAAAAAAAAAACTATTTACCACACTAATACAATTTTTCAGCATAAAATTAGGATAAAACCATCAAACTCCATATAGCAATTTTTTTTTTGCATAACATTAGGACTGTTGCAGAGAGTGAAGAAAAGATCACATCTATATTATTTTGTAAGTTTATCCATACAGCGAGCACGCCAACAACAGGACAGGTTTAGGGTTCAGGCAACCTGTGCTATGAAAAAGGAAATGGAGCCTTATGTCCGGGTGAACTGCATTCCCACCACACATTTTCTATGGAATGAGTAATATGACCATCTTCAACATCAGCCCAATATTTTTAACATGTAACAGCAATTTGAAATGTGTATTATTTCAAATGGAGATTAAAGCAGCAAGTTATCCTTGCACTCAGCTAAATAAAAAATGAAATGTTGTAGATGACAAATGTTTTAGTGTGGAAGAGCTATAAGCCAGAATGCGTTTGATACTTGCACATGGCTTTTGTAAACACGGTGAAGAAGAAATGGGAAACAGTTACTGAATGTTTTCACCATGTCACCCCCCTCAGACACAGGCACACACTGCAGCCAATAAGTAAAAGAAAGCAGTCTTGCTGCAGCCAATAAGTAAAAGAAATCCTGTAACTGTTCGTTAATGTAAAAAGAAAAAGACACTAGCACAGACCCTGCAGCCGGCCATTGAAATAAAACATAAGCACACTAGCACAGAGCTTGCAGCCATAAACAAGTGCAACTTCCTGCAGCCATTAAATAAGTAAAGGTAGCGCACGCAGACGTTTAATCCTGCCTGCACAGTGTCTCTACAGCCAATAAGTAAAAGAAAGCAGTTTCTCTGCAGCCAATAAGTAAAAGAAAGTTGCCCTGCAGCTGTTCGTTAATGTAAAATGAAAAGTGCACTAGCACAGAGCCTGCAGCCGGCTGTTAAAGTAAAACAGCAGCATTCTAGCACAGAGCCTGCAGCCATTAAGTAAAGCTAGTGCACACAGACAGGCGCACACATACACACAGACGCGCACACACACAGACACATCTAATCCTGCCTGCAGTCTCTCTCTGCAGGCAATAAGTAAAAGAAAATTGCCCTGCAGCTGTTTGTTAATGTAAAATGAAAAGCACACTAGCACAGAGCCTGCAGCCGTAAGCAAATGTAACCCTTCCTGCAGCTGTTAAATAAGAAAAGCTCACACACACCAATTTAAATGGCAGATCCTGCATAGTTAAACTGAACGGCCCAAAAGAAAACTTTCCAGCTCAGCAGCATTTAAAAGAAATATGGCCCGACAAAGGTTAATGCAATCCAGCAGCAGACTGAAACGGCAGAGCTTGCACAGTTAAACTGAAATGGCCCAACAGCAGATAAAACTTTCCAGCTCAGCAGCAGATAAATGCACAACAATGAATGGACTTTAAATTGCAACACTTGGCCAGCAGATGAGAGAAACTGAAAAAGCACACACTCCCCCCCCCCCCCACCCTACCTAATGAGCAGCGCAGATAACACACACAACACTTAGCCAGCAGATAAACTGAAACAACTGCAGTCCAGCTCAGCAGCAGATACACTGAAATGGCCCAATAGCAGAAAGTTGTGGCAGATAAACTGAAACAGCCCAACAGCAGAAATAATGTGCACAGTTGCCCAGCAGTAAAATAAATACATGAGTAGATAAACTGAAATAGACTTATAAAATAAATTACACTGTTAGATAACACTTCTCTTACTTGGAGGCTGGGCGGACTAAAACCTGTCAAACCCCTTTTTTTAAAAAGCCCCCCCAAAAAGGCACCCCTGCAGCCAATAAGAAAAAAGAAAAAGGCCAATTTTCTTTGGGCCTGAAACCCCCCAAAAAAAAAAGTAAAAGGGGAAAAAATCCTTTTGGAAAAAAAAACCCCTTTTGTTTCCCGTTAAAAATAAATTTTTTTTTTTTTTTTTTTTTTTTTTTTTTTTTTTTTTTTTTTTTTTTTTTTTTTTTATAAAAAAAAAAAAAAAAAAAAAAAAAAAAAAAAAAAAAAAAAAAAAAAAAAAAGAAAAAAAAAAAAAAAAAAAAAAAAAAAAAAAAAAAAAAAAAAAAAAAAAAAAAGGCCCTTTAAAAAACCCCTTTGGCCCCCGTTTGAAAAAAACAAAAGCACCCCTCCCCCAATTTGGGCACCCAAATAAACAAAAACCCTTCCGCAGTTTAAATAAAAAGGTAGCCAGCAGATTTTTAACCCCTGAAAGGGGCCCTACAGAAATTTTAAGAAAAAAGAAACAGCCCCACCCAAAAAAAAAGAAAGTTCCCCCACCCAAGTAAAATAAAAATGATAGAAAACCAAAAAAGGCTTTAAAAAATAAAAACACTTTAGAAACCTTTCCCTTAAATTAAAGGCTGGGCGGGACAAAACCGGGCAAAACCACCACCAATTCCCGGGTTTTTTCCCTAAAAAAATTCCCCTCCTTTTAAGTAAAAGGAAATACCCGATGAAAACAAATGCCCTTCCTGCGGGTTTTTTTAAAAAAAATAAACCCAAAATTTAAATGGAAACCTGTTTAAATTCCCAAAAAAAAAAAAAAAAAACAAAAATTCCCCAGAAAAAAAAGGGCCTTCAAATTCGTGGCCCCCAAAAAATTTTCCCTCAAAACCGATTACCAAGAAGGATTTAAATTCCCAACACGGCCGGCAATGGGCTGAAAAAACACCTTTCCCCCCCAAAACCAATGAGCAAGGGTAAACCCAAACCTTACCCAAATTTTTAAAAACTGCGCCCATCAGAGGAGTAACTTCCCCCAAAGGGAAAAGGGGCAAAAATGAAACAAAAAAGGAAAAAAAGGCACAGTTGGGAAAAAATTCCCAATAAAAATGTAGATTTAAAAAATTAAATTCACTGTTGAAACCATTCCATTTGGGAAAAAACCGGGGAAATTCCCCAGGCGTTTAATTTTCCCAAACCCCTTGGGGTCCCGGGGGATGTTCCCTTCCTTCCAGGGGGGAATCGGGTCAAAAAGGGGTTTTTAATTAAAAAAAAAAAAGAAAAAAAAAAGGGCCATTCAAATTTTTTGGCCCCAATTTTTCCCCCCAAAAGGGGTAAATCAAATTTATTTAAGGTTAAACATATAATATTTATAATTAAATTAATAAAACCAATTATTAATTAAATACTTATAATTTTTCAGGGCGTTTTTATAAAAAACTTACAAAAAGGCAAATGGGGTGTAAGAAACACAGTTGTGTCATTCCCTAAATGTGTGTTGGTGAAATTAATGTTGCACCCTTTAATTTGGGGAAACTCGGAGGTTGTGGTGTAAAAATTTTGGGGTTTTAAATGCTCCCCTTTTATATAGGTCTGGGGTTATAAAAATGGGGTTTTAAAATATTTTTCAATGTTTAAAGGGGGCGTACATAATAAAATATTTTATATATGTCTATATTATATATTATATTATATTTTAATTTTTTTATTTGCGTATTTTTTAAAATTTTAATATATATTTATGCATTTATTTTTTTTTAAAAATTTTAATAAAAATTTATAAAATAATTAATATTATACATATTGTTTGTACATATTATTTTTTAAAAAATTATTTATTCATTATTATTTATCACATATTGTTATTTTTAACATACATATATATTTTAAAAATTATATTCATGCATTATGTTTGGGGTTTTACATTATTTTTATGCATCATTATTTTATTTTTGGTAATATTTTAATGAATATTTGAAATGTTGCATATATTGTTGTTGATCAGGGTTGTATTTTTAATTATGCTGTTTGTATATGCATATTTATGTTGTGATATGTTTTTCAAATAATATAATATGTGTTTGTTTGGGGTACTGTGTTGTGTTTGGGGGTATTATGTATGTTTTTTTGGGGGTCTGTTTTGTTTGTTTATTTTTAGGGTTTTGTGGGGTTATATGTGTTTTATTCTATTATATTTGTTTTGTGCCGTATGTGTGTGATTTTGGTGTAATAATGTGTGTGTTTTGTGAAATTAATGGGGTTGTTGTAGGGTATGTGTGTGTGTGGGGTTTTGCTTGAAATTTATGATGATGTGTAATGAAATTAAAATTTTTGCATTGTATGTGTGTTTTGCAGATATGTTGTATAAAACTTTATTTTGCTTTGTGTAAAATGTATGAAATATATGATGCATGTTGTAAAATGAAAATGTATATTATTTATGTTTGCATTTTTGAAATTGATTAGTATTATTATTTTCATAATGTATATATTTTGTATGTATTTTGGCCATAAATTATTATTTGTATTGTTTTTTGCATATTGTGTGTATTATGTTTTGCATAATATATATATTTTTGAAATATATGAAAACATATATATATGTTTTATAATTATTTTTAATATGTATAAAAATATGTTGTAATAAAAATTTTAATTTATTTTGTATAAAAATGTGTTTTTTGTTGTATACTTTAATATATAATAAAAATTTAGTTAATGCAAAATAAAAATTAATTTTGGGGTTTAATAATAATAATATGTGTATTCTGTGCTTTTAAAAATTTAAATGCAATATTTTATTTTAATTTGTTATGTAATAATATTTAAAAATGTGTGTACATGCGTTTTAAATTAAAAATATGCTCATGTTTGTTTTTTGTAAAAATATGTATTTTGTTAAAAATTTTTGTTTGTTTCAAAAATTTAAAAATTTTTCAGTATATATTGTGTGTATGTACATGTATTTTTTATTTTGTGATACAGGGTATATGTTGTTTGTCATGAAATGTTTAAAATTTTTGTATTAAAATTTGTATACATGTTATATGAAATGCATAAAAATTAAAAATTGTAAAAAATCTTTTTTGCATGTATTTTTAAAATTTTGTAAAAATATATGTTTTTTTAAAATGTTATTTTAAAAATTTTTTGTGTGGTAAAAATTTTTTTGTGTTTTTTATTTGTTTTGGGGTATGTGTGTTTTGTTTTTAAAAATTTGTGTGTGTGCAATGCAAAAATTAATTTTATGCGTATTGTTGTTTTGAGCATTGTTGTTGTCATGCGCGTTTGTATGTGTTTTGTTATATGAATTGTTTTTGTTACTAATTGTTTTTAAAAAATTATTGTATTTTTAAATTTAAATGTTTAAAAATCACTACATTGTTTTTGTAATATTTGAAATAAAAATTTTTGGTTTTAAAAATTAAAAATAATAATATGTTGTGATGTGTGGTGTTTTTAATTTGTAAAAATTGTTTAAAAATAATAATTAATAAAAATGTACGTTAAAAATTTGTATGTGTGTGTAAAATTATTTTGAAATGTTAAAATTGCATAAATAAAAATAATAAAAATTTAAAATATGAAAATGTAATAATTTTAAAAATTAAAAATCATGTAAAAATCGTAATTATGAAATTAAAAAATTGAATGAAATGGTAATATGCATATTTTTGTATTTTGTAAAAATGAAATAAAAATTAAAAATATATGTAATTTTTATGAAATTAAAACATGTATGTGATATCTAATAAAAATTGTAGGGCATTTTAAAAATATTTTTGATGTGTATATTTAATAATTGTATGTTATGTACTATGTATGTATTGATGTATTTTGTATTTATTTTGCATATATGTATAATTTTATATATATATATGACATTTTGTATTTTATATATTTTAATTTTAAAATATATATGTTTTTTCAAAATATGTTAATATATTAAAATATGTTTTATGTATTTTAATTATATATATGTATGTATATATATATGTATGTTTGAAAAATATATTTTTGTAATTTATTATCTTTTGTAATATTAGGGTACATAATTTTTGTATATTATTAAAATTTGTTGTTTATGTTTTAAAACATTTTTTTATATGCATATATTTTTAACATATTTTGTTATATATAAAATTTTTTGTACATGTATTATTTATAATATCATTATATATGCATTATTTTAATTTATATTTTATATAATAAATATATATATATATTATATTACATATTATATTATTGCATATTTTTAAAATATTTTTTGCATATTATTATTTTACATTAATTATATTACAATTATATATATTATATCATTATATATATTATATATATATTATTTTATACATATATATTTTATGTTTTATATATTTTAAAATATTATAATATGTATTTTATGTTTTGAAACATATATATATGAACATATTATTAATATTTAATATATTTTTAAAATATTATATTATATCTATATATTTTAAAACAATATATATAATATATATTTTATATATATATATGCATATATATATATAAAATATATTTTAATAAAAAAATATATATATATATGTTTTGTTTTAATATATATAATAATTTATATGTTTTTCCTATTGTGTTTCCCTTTTTTTATACTCCTTTTTTTCTTTTTATGTTTTGGGGGCAAAATTTTTGGGGTTTTTTTCCTTTGTGTGTTTTGTATTTTTCTTTTTCTTTTAATAATTTTGCCCAACATGATATATATAACTATATATGTGAAATGTATTTTGTTTTTGTTTATGATTATAAAAAATATGTATTTTTTGCTATGTTGCGTGTTTGTTGTGTTGTTGCGTAAAATTATGTGTTTGTGTGTGGGGGCGAAAGGGAATGTTGCTATGTGTGTGCTAGGGTTTTTATGTGTTTTGCAGGGTTTTTTATGTAAAAATAATAATAAAATGTGTATATGTTTTAACATTTATATAAAATAAAATACAATTTATATACATTAGGGTATTTAATGTAATATTATATTTATATATTACTTTAAAATTTTTAATATATCATTATATTTCATGTTTTCATTATATATTTTAAAATTTAATATATTATCATTTATTTTTCATTTTAATTTTTTATATATATATATACACTATATAAAACAATTATACATATTAATAATTATCAATATTTTTATATATGTAACATTATATATAACATATAATAATAATCATATATTATGACAAAATATATATGTTTTATATATAAAATAAAATCATATATATATTATTACATTATTATATAAAATACAATATATAAAATTGTATGAACATGCTTTAAAATATTAAGGGCATTAAAAATTCATAAAATATATATATTTTATAAATATGTATACATATATATATATGCATATATATCATATATATTATATGCATATATATATTTTATATATTTTATATAAACATAATATATATATAATATACTTTATTTTAATACAAATACATATATATATAAATATATAATATATTTTAAAATTATATTATATCATATTTTAATAATATTACAAATATATATTACATATATATATACATATATATATAACATTATTATTTTAATATATATTTGTATATAAAATATAATAATATATATATGATATATAATATACATATATATATAAAATTATATTTTTTCATGATATGTAAAATTATATTATATTACATTAATGTATTTTAACATCATATTATTATACATATTATATTATTTTTTTGTATATATATTATTTATATGTAAACATATAAAATGTTGTTTTTGGGTTTACATAATTTTTCTGCATGTTTTTTGATTTTTATATAATATGTGTGTTTTGTATAGGGTTTAATTATTGATATAACTTTTGTTTTTGGGGCATATGTTAAAATTGTTGTTTTAATTATAAAATTTTTTTATGTATATGCTTTGTTTGTTAAAAATTTTTAACTTTAATGTTTTTTTAAAATTTTAAATATTATATTACAATAATGTTTGTGTAGGGTATTAATAAAAATTTTATGTATGTTAAAAATTATATATTTTAATTTTGTGTATATGTATGCATATATTATATAATGTAAAATGCATAAAATAATGTATATAAATATTATCTTTCATGTATAATATTAAAATATATTTATATATATAATATATATATGTTTTAATATTATGAAATTTTGTATTTATACAATATATTATGTATATCTATTATTTTCACTATTTTATATAGGGCTAATATGTATTAAATATCACATATGTATTATTTATTACATATGTATATTATCATATATATTATATTATAAATTTTTCATTAATGTATAATTTTATTTTAATAAAACTATTTTAAAAAATTGTAATAATAATATATTAAAAATATGCTTTAATTACATATTATATTACATTTTCAAAATAAAATTACATGTATATTAAAATAATATAAAATTTTTAATTTATTTTTGCAATTTTCCTTATTTTGTTTTGTGGGGGATATATGTTTTGTGTCATTTTATATGTGTTTTGTGCATTTTTGGTTGCATTATGTGCTTTTGGGGCAATTTTAAAAGGGTATATTGTTTGTTTATTTGTGTTCATTGCTTATTTGTTGTTTCTATTTGTTGTTTTCTTTGTTTTTTGGGGTTTTTATATGTTTGTTGTTTTTTGTTCTATTTTTTTTGTGCTTTATATGTTTATGTTATGCGGGTTTTTGTTTTGTGTTCTTTATATTCTAATATGTAAAAAGGGTTTCTTTTAGGGTTTTTGTTATTGAATAAAAATATGAAATAAAAATATTACATATAATAATAATATTATAAAAATTTAAAAATTTTAATTTTATTTTGTATATACAATATACTTTAAAAATATGCATATTTTTATTTTATGTGAAATTATTAAAATTTAAATGCTTTAATTGTGATATATTTTACATGTGTTTGCATGTTGTGTGTTATTTTGCATGTTTTTTGTGTTGTTGCATGCATGTTGTGTTGATGTAAAATTGTATATGTATGTTTTTTAATTTTAATAATATATAGGGCAAAATTGTTGTTTGTTCACTTTAAAACCCAATTTGTATTGTGTTTTGCATGTGTGTTTTTTCTTTAAAAAAACATGTTATATTTGTATTTTATGTTTTAATAAGATGTTTTATATATATAATAATATGTGTGTGAAGAATGATTGCTTTTATACTTAAATACATTGTTTTACATTTTTATGTGTTGTATGTGCATAATTAATTGTATGCATATAGGGTTTTATTTTGCATTGTTTGGGGTTATATTTGAAAATTTCAGGGTTTGTTGTGTGTATATTTTATTTTGGTATTTTAATATGTGTATATGTTAAAGGTCAAATATATATACATATATATATATATATATACATATATATATATATATATATATACATATATATATATATACATATATACATATACATACATGCATATGCATACATGCATATATATATATCACTATATATATACATACCATATATATATGTATATATATATATATATACATATATATATATATATATATATATATACATATATATATATATATATATATACACACATATATATATATATATATATATATATACCATACTACACACACACACACACACACACACACAAGTAATTTAAAACTCAAAAAATATACCTCCAAACAAAAGCAAATACACCAAAAAGGCTTTTAAGGGTTGTAAAAGAAAGTAGAGGCATAGTAAGAGAAAAAACAGGGGGCTGGAGGGAGGGTAACCAGGACTGAAACAATGAATACACTCGAACATCTACATTTACGGTAAGTGTACACAACTGTACTATGTTCTTCGTGTTTCACTGTTGCAGTCATTACATCTGGGTAGATTCCCAAAGCTATGGTTGGGAGGATGGATTTATACAGCATTAGGACTGGCTATAAGGCCCTGCAAAACAGGAGTGGCAAAGCCAGCTCTGGATTTAGAGAAAATTGGTAAATGATAATGTTTGGTGAAAGTATGAACTGAACTCCAGGTAGCAGCTTCTAGAATATCCCTGGTAGAAATATCTCTGAGAAGAGCTGTAGAAGTAGATTCAGCCCTGGTGGAATGGGATCTGATCCCCTGGGGGATAGGTTTTCCGTGGTGCTTATAGCAGAAACGAATGCAACGGCTTATCCATTTGGAAATGGTTTGCTTTGAAATGGCCTTTCCCTCTGCCCCTGCAGCAAATGCTACCAGCAGTTGTTCAGATTTTCTTTGAGATTTAGTCCTGCTCAAGTAAAATCTAAGTTGTCTGTGTACATCCAATGAATGCAGAATCCGTTCCTACTTGTACTGTGGATTGGGAAAAAAAAGTTGGCAAATGAATGGTCTGATTAAGAGCCACACTGGATACCACCTTGGGCATGAAGGATGGATTGGTCCTGAGCGATACCCTGTCCGCATGAAAAATGATGAAAGGCTCAGCTGCCATAAGAGCCTGTAATTCAGAAATCCTTCCAGCCAAAGTGATTGCTAAAAGGAAGGCTGTTTTCCAGGAGAGAAATTTTAAGTCTGCAGTAGCAGCTGGCTCGAAAGGAGGGAGAGTGAGTTTCTCCAATACAAAGTTAAGGTCCCAGGCAGGGGATGGAGCTGTCCTGGGTGGTCTCAAGTTCTTGGCCCCTCTGAGACACTGCTTTAGCAGAGGATGAGAGAAGAGGGGAGGTTCTGTGTTGTAATGAGCTAAAATGGCTGAGGAATGGATTTTTATGGAAGAGAAAGACAGGCCCTTGTGAAGCAGCTCAGTTAAATATTGCATAATCTGAGGTATGTTGAGGGCACTGCTGTGCTTATCACTTGAGACTGATTCCAGGCACAGAATCTTTTCCATTTGTCAGCATAAGATTTCCTAGTACTAGTTCTTCTCGCCTCCAACATGACATCCATCACAGGTTTCCTGAGGAATGGCTAAGGGTGAATTTAGGTGATTAGCCACGCTGCAAGATTCAAAGTTTGGAGCTGAGGGTGCAGAGTTTGGTTGTTCTGCTGAGACAGTAAGGAAGGTGTTTGAGGCAAATGCCATGGTGAGATGTGTGACATACTTAGGTACCAGTGTTGACGAGGCCAGTCTGGAGCAATCAAAATAATTTTTGGTTTGTCCTGTTTGACTTTTAGTAGAACTTTGGAGAGCAGAGGGGAAAGGCATAGACGGATAGGTTTTTCCAGCTGAAGGACAGAGCATCCACTTTTCAGGCTTTTTTGTGATGAGTTCTTGTGCAAAATTTGTCCAACTGGTAGTTCTGGGGTGAGGCACAAAAATCTATGTGTGGGCTCCCTCATTTGCGTGGAGCTCGGAGCCTAAGCTTTTGAATTGCCGGCTCGGATCCGAGATCGGATCCGATACCCACAGGTTGCAGACGAATGAAGTCTGCCTACTTCAGATCAGTGGTTCCAGTTTCCATTCACGTGGGTCCAAGAGATTTCTGCTTAGTTCATCTGCCAGAGTATTCAGCTTTCCTGGCAGGAATTGAGATGTAGTTGTACTTGATAGCTTAAGGCCATGTTCCACAATGCCATGGCTAGTCTGCAGATGGAATAGGAATGTGTACCCCTCTGCTTGTTTATGTACCACATAACTGTGGTGTTGTCCGTCTATCAGTAATTGTCCTGGATGAAGGTAGTCCTTGAAGGCTGTCAGTGCATTCTGTACAGCTAGCATTTCATTTTGATTTATATGAAGGTGCATTTGATTTGGGCTCCATTTGCCCTTAATGCACATCCCTGCCAGATGAGCCCCCCATGCATAGTCTGATGCGTCTGTAGTTATGGTTTGGGCGGCAGGGGGTGGTGTGAATGGCAGTCCTTTGTTCTGGTGGCAGGCCTCTGCCCACCATAGGAACTCTAGGCACAGGCAAGGTATGATAAGAATCATTGTTTCCAGGCTGTGACAATGTTGACTCCATAAACTTTTTAAGTATCACTGAAGTTTCCTCATGTGCAGTCTTGCATATGGAATTAGAAGAATGCAGGAGGCCATGAACCCCAAGGTTTGCAGTATTTACCTGGCAGAAAGCAGGGTTTTTGTGGCCACCTGTTTGAAGTAAGTCACCAAATGAGTTTGATTTTCATCATCCATCTGGGCAGTTGTATTCAAGCTTGCACCCAGTAATGTAATTTTTTGTGAGGGTACCACAGTTGTGATTTCTTTTTGTTTATAGTGTACCCTAGACAAGTTAGAACCCTTTTTTACAAATGCCAGATGTTTTAGAAGAATGTCCTTGTTTTCTGCCTGAATTAGACAATCGTCCAGGTATGGATATGTTTGAATATTTCTTTGCCTGCAAAATGCAATTACTGGAGCCAAGCACTTTGTAAAGATCCTGGGCGTAGTAGATAAGCCAAAGGGCAGTGCAGAGAACTGGTAATGCAAGTAGGCCTGCTTTGAAGCGGAGGTATCTTATGGAAGTTTCCCAGATTGGGATATGCAGGGTAAGCCTCTTAAATCTAGAGTTGCCAACCAGGCATCTTTGCCTAGCATAGGAAGTAACTGGTGAAGAATCAGCATCTTGAATTTTGGAAAGTCCAGAAAGGTGTTTAGAGTAGGTAAGTCCAGAATTGGACGCCATTTGTCTTTTCTGGATACCAAGAAAAGTCTGGAATAGAAACCTTGTCCCTTTTCCTCTTCCGGTACTAGTTGAACAGCCCCCATGTTCAAGAGGGAAAGTACTTGTTTCTGGGCCTCTGCCCACTGATTTGGGGGCAGGTCTGGCCATCCATTTGGAGTTGGCACATGTGGAAATGAAATCTGTATCCCTGGGATACTATATTTAAAACCCATTTGTCCTGGGTTATAAGTTGCCAGTTTTTTTTGCATGAAGAGCCAGTTTTCCCCCAAAGAGGCGGCTAAAAGGTAAGTGCTTGGTAACTCTAAAGAAAAGTCATTGAGACTGCTTACCATAGGGAGGTGTCTTGTTGTTTCCAGATTTGGAAGTGGAGGCACCCCATTGCTTAGTTCTGAAACCTGGTGCCTTTGGAATGTCTGGGTTTGACTTGAGTGGCTCTCGAAGGAACTGGAAAGGACCAGTTCTTAGTAGGCCAGTGCCTACTAAATCTTGGAGGTTGCACTTGTAAGAAATCTTTCTCAGTTTGCATAGATTTAGCTTTATCTTCGATCTTTTTTAAAACTTCTTCAGCCTTAATGCCAAACAGGCGGTCATGACTTAAAGGAGCATCCAACAATTTTGCTTTAACATGATCAGGCAGAGATTGCTCTTTGAGCCAAGCATGCCTTCTTAACACAGACCCAGTTACAGCAGCCCTGTAAGAGGCCTCCAAAGAATTAAAACCACATTGCAAAATATGCTTTCCAACTTGTTCAACTGAGTGCAATAGATCCTGTAATTCTTTATTTTCCACACAGTCAGAAAATCAACATAATTTTCTGTTTAAACAGACCCATGGTATGCTGCTGATATTTTAGCATATGAAATTGACAGTTTAAAGCCTTGATTGCCAAGGTGGCAGAAGTGTAGACTTTCTTACCCCATCTATCCAGCGCCCTGGAATCTCTAACAGAAGGGGTAGGATTTTTAGCAGTAGAAGCCTCAATGCCCTTGGGGCCCTGAGAAATGGTTTCAGGATCCACAACAGGATTTTTGAAAAGGAATTTGTGGGATTCAGGAACCCTGTATTAGGTCTGGCTTACAAGAAGCCGGAGGCAGAGAATCAGGAGCCATAATAGATTCTGAAAACACATCAACAATAATGTCTAGAACAGGAGGTATTAGCCAAAGGCCTATGCTGAGGAAGAAGAAAATCCCCAAGTCTCTTTTTAGATTCAGGAAAATCCTGACTTTCCCATTGGAAATGTTCCCTTAAGATATGTAAAGTTTCCCCAAAAGAATTGAGTCCCTCTGCATCAGAATCCTCATAAGTAGGTATAGACAAATCCTGTTCATTAGAAGAGTCAGAAGAAATAAAATACTGTTCAGAGGATTCATAGTCCATTTCTGCCCTAGGCCTCTTTGAAGGGGGGGGGTTGCTACTCCTGATCAGAGTAATTAAATCTTCAGCCATTTTGATAATTTGTTTTTTTAGGCATAGGGGTCTGGCACATGAGGCCTGGGCGTCTTTTTTTAGACATAGATCGAGATTTTGGCCTTAATATTGAAGATGGAGTTGGTTTAATATACAAATCTGTAGGCCTGAATATACCCTCAGAAGCCGGTGCCTGCACAGAAGCTCCGGACCCATCCAAGGTAGAGACATCCGCGGGTTCCATACTGGAAGCATCTCGCGGCATACCGGACTCAGAATGGGTCTCAGTAGAGGCCTGCGAATCAGACATAGCGGGTATCAGGGGCTGTGAAAGCGCCTCACTGAGTACCGGTGAACTGGCGACCGGCTTAGGAGAAGCATCGTCGGCAGTTTTGGATCTTTGTCTCTTTTTCTTTGCGTTTTTGAGGTATTCTGTCAGTCGGGTTGCTAACTGACATAATTTCTGGATAATTAAACCGTGATCCAAAATATTTAAAAGCAAAAATGCACCGACAATGGATAGTGCGTTGATTAAATAAAGCACAAAACCGACAGCAAGGTACATTGTGGTCAGGGCCTAGGCAAGGAATACAGTACAAATGAAAATCCTTATGAGGTATTTGCTTCCCACAAGTAATACAATTATTAACTTTTACTGACATCGGTAAGGAGCAAGAAAAAGGTTCCCCAACGGGGTGCTTAGCTTTTTAGTTGAAGACTTCTGTTAAGAAACTCAAACGAAAATTTCAGGAGTCGACAGGCACTTGCGAACTGCTTCGGGCACCGCGCGGCAAGAAAGACTGATGTAATGGCGTCGGCTGCATGTTTTATACCCCTGACTACCTGACATCATGGATAAAGAGACAGCATCTGACGCAGGACTCAAGACTTTGTTAATCAGGCCAACTGAAGGCAACCTGCCAGCAGATTACCCAAATATAATGACTGCAACAGTGAAACACGAAGAACATGCTACATACACCACTGAGAGGTCAGCACTAGGACACTTGTACAAAAATTTACAGTACTCAGCAATCCTATTAAACCCATCCAGTTTCTTGGGAGCAGGATGCTGAGAATCAGAAGGTCTACAGGTACTGGAAAACACGTCCAACAAAGCAGCCAAAACAGGAGGAACAAGCAGAAGGTTTAAGAGCTTCCACTTGCAGCAACTAATAGTACCTCTTACAGATCTCAGAGACCAGAGCACAATCCCATTTAAAAAAAAAAAAAAAAAAAACTCCCTCATCCTGTAGATTGTGTCCCCAAAATAAATCTCTTCAAAGGGAGTACATCAGGACTGGCAGATTCCTCTTCCTTTGACCCAAATTCCAAAGGAAAAGGAATCTGAAGAGTAAGCTAGGGGATTATCCACTAGAATCCAACTCCTCCTCAAAGGAATCCTGCTCCCTGTGTCTTTTAAGGGGAGTAGATGACTAAGGGACAGCTGGAACAGCAACACCCAGAGGAAGTTTCAAAGCCATCAAAGCACTAAACAAACCCTGAGTGAAGGCCTGCCATTCACTCTGTGGATCCTTAGAGGGTGGAATAACATGTTTAGTTTTTCACTTTTTCTTTAATGGAACGTCTGCATTATAAAACCTGGAAGGCTTGGACCCAGGACAACATTCAATAGTAGTAGTAGGGACAACTTTTCTGACTAAAATCTGAGGAACACGCCTAGGGCCCTCAGAAATGATCAACTCTGGTTCCCCCCTTGAACATCCGAAACGGATGTCTCCAAAGCCGCCTCTGTCCTAAAAGCCAGATCTCTGCCGGCCTCCAACACGGTCACGGCAGAGGAATCAAGACAACAAAGCCAGGCGAAACACCGGGTACACACTCGCCTCAGGAGAAACGTCTGGCGGAAAGCTGAACAGAGGAAGAGTCCAGTCTAAGCTTCTTGGCCTTCCCTGACTGGTGTCCCTCAGGGCGGGAAGGTCCCTCCGTAGTATCTTTCACGAGAAGTTTCTGTCACAGATTCACCAGATATAGTGCCAAAGAAGAAAGTCTACTATGCAAGGTTTTTGGTGTAAAAACCTGACAGACTGAACAGGGTGTATGATCGTGCAAAACACCAAGGCAAAACGGGCATTGTTTGTGGTGGTCTTTATGGGAAAACACGTCTCTTACACTGGCATTTACCCTTCTTGGATGACATGAAACCCCACAGGCAACAAAAAGTAAAAAACCCCATCAGGCACTTATCTGCGGCGGCTCTGTGAAACCATGAATGGAACATAGAGATTCAGACAGATGATTAAGAGATGGCGTTTGGACTAGCAGCAAAGTAGTTCTGATGATGGTACATCCTGACATCACCTTTACGCCCTACACTACACAAGGGTGTGATGTACATCATACCTTAAAGCAACCCAAGGCTTCGACACACTGGCCAGATGTCAGGCTGCCCTAGGCGGGCGATCCCAAATGTTACGAATACTGCAAAAGTGAAATGGAGGGACATCCTATATGTCAAGAATACTGCAAAGTACTGTTGCGTAAAATCTTAGCATAACCACAGATGTCCTTCTCTTTCATGTTGCAGTATTCTTAGTGTTGGGATTCTCTGCCTCAAGCGACCCGAACATCGGCTCCTATATAAAATCTTAAGCCTGGTTGTTGCAGGTGTGTGGGATATCACATGTTGGGCCATAAATCAGGGACCTTAAATGTGATGTCTGCATACACAGACCTCAGAACTTAATTGCCCAGTTGGACAGTCAAGTAGAAAGAGCAAAATGATGTCCACAAGAAGTGTGAAGTGTCACTTGGTGGCTAGTCTGACCTTAGTCTAGGTGGTGCTCCAGGGTGCCCTTTAGACAGGTCAATAGGAATGAAGGGGGACAGGTGGCAGGGAAGGAATACTGCAACATGGAAGAGAAGGACATCTATGGTTATGGTAAGATTTTACACAACTATTCTAGGTCCTTCTATTCCTATATTGCAGTATTCTTAGTGTGGGAGAGTGCCACAGCTGAGAGAGGAGGTATAGGTAGCAGATTCCAGAAAGCCCTGCAGGATTGCCTTAGCAAACTCTGTCCTGGTTCTGGAGTCATGGTCCAATTTGTAGTGTCTGGTAAAGGTAGGTATAGTGGACCAGGTGGCTGCCTCCAGAATGGAGGCTGCATCCAGGCCTTTGAGGAAGGCTTTGGAGGACGCCACAGCCCTTGTAGAGTGAGCACTTATCCCCTGAAATAGGTCTTTGCCATGGTGGGAGTAGCAGAAGCAGATAGTTTTTCTGATCCAGCAGGAGATTGTCTGGTTGGCCCTGTGGAGGAAGGATACAAACAGTTGGTTGGATTTTCTGATTGATTTAGTTTTGTCTAAATAAAACCATAGTTGTCTGTGAACGTCCAGGGAATGGAGTACCCTCTCTCTGCCATTAGTGGGACAGGGGAAGAAGGTGGGCAGGTGAATAAACTGATTTAAGGGCAGTTCATTGACCACCTTTGGCATGAAAGAAGGGCTGGTGTTCAGGGTCACCCTGTCCTTGTGGAAGATAGTGTAGGGTGGGCAGGCCATGAGAGAGTGTAACTGACACCCTTCTAGCAGAGATAAGGGCCAGCAGCAGAACAGTCTTCCATGTGCACATTTGGAGTGTTGCAGAACTGGCTTGCTTGAAAGGAGGCAGTGTGACTTTTTCTAGGATAAAGTTAAAGTCCCAAGAGGGTGGGAAGGGTTTTCTTGGTGGTCTGATGTGCAAGACCCCTTTCAGGAATAACTTAACATCTAGCCTGGCTAGTAAATGGGGTTCTAGGGGTAGATGGGCAGAAACTGCAGATAGGTGGACTTTCACAGAGTATGAAAGGCCAGCCTTGAGAAGTTCACACAGACTAGAGTATCTGCTTGAAAAGGATCCCTGCACCTCTGGAGACACCACTTGGAGAATCGTTCCCATTTTGACACGAAGGATCTCCTTGTAGTAGGTTTACTGGCCTCCCTCAGGACTGAAAGCACATCCTCAGAATAGTGGTATCTGAAGAGAATTAAAAGTTCATCACCCAGAGTGTTAGACTGAACATCTACAGGTGAGGATGAATGAGTGTTCCCTTCTGTTGTGTGAGTAGGTCCACCATGTGGGGTAACTTGTGGTGATTACTCTTGGCGACTGAAAGTAGTAGGGGGGAACCAGAGCTGCCTTGGCCAACAGGGGGTCACCAGCAAGATTTTGGTTTGCCCTTCCTGATCTTCAGGAGGACCTTTTGAATGAGATGTAAGGGTGGAAATGCATACAGAAACTGTCCCCTTCCATGAAATGCTGACGGCATCCACCCTCCAGGCAAGTGGAGAGTGGTCCTTGGTGCAGAATTTCAATTGTCTGTTTTGGAGGGAGGTAAACAAATCTACCTGAGGTGTGCCCCACCAGCGGACAATGTCTAGAAAAATTTCCCTGTTCAACATCCAGTCATATTGTAGAGAGGATGATCTGAGAACATCAGCTTGTTGGTTGTCCTGAGAAGGGATGTATGTTGCTAGCAGGGATAAACTGTTTTGGGTGGCAAGGTCCCAAATTTAGATTTTTATCCGGCAAAGGAGGTAGGACTTTGTTCCTCCTTGTTTGTTGAGGTACCAAATGATTGTGATATTGTCTGTGAAGATTTGAAGGGGACCTGGATGCAGGATTGGGAGAAAAGTTTTCAAGGCCAAAAGGAATGCTGTTATTTCCCCTCACATTGATATGTTTCGTTTGGAGGGTAGGTTGCCAGGTCTCCTGTACCATAAAGCCCTTCATGGTAGCCCCCCCCCCCCCAGCCTAGGTATGATGCATCTGTATGCATGTACTGAGTAAGGGTGGGGGGTTGAAGTGGAAGGCCTGGGTTCATTTGGATTTGTTGAATCACCATCTTAGTTCTGCTTTGAGGCAGGGCAAGAGTGGAATTTGAAACTCTGGAGGGTGTGCATGTTGGGACCACACATTCAAGTACAACTGCAGTTTTCGCATATGCATCCTGGCCAAAGGCAGCATAGGGATAGTGGCTGCCATTAGACCCAGAACCTGTAGAATTGTCTTGCTGATATCTGTCGGACATGCATCAGGTCTTGGAAGTGGATAGAGAGGGAGAACACCTTGTTCTGAGGAAGGAATGCCCACATCAGGTCTGTTCTGATTCTGCAACACAGAAAAATTCTGTTTTACTGAGGGGTTAGGGATGACTTTGGGATGTTGAGTGTGAACCCTAAGCCCTGTAGCAGGGAAATGGTAAACTGTAGGTGGTTTTGTAGGGTGTCCTCTCTTTCTGCCAGGAGGAGGATGTCGTCTAGGTAGGGATAAATTTGAACACCTTTGGTTTTGCAAAAGGCTATTGCTGGGGCAAGGCATTCTGTGAATACCGTGGGTGCAGTAGATAAATCAAAGGACAAGTCTGTAAACTGAAAGTGAAAACAGGGCCCAGTAAAACGCAAATATTTTGAGAGAGGGTTTTATGGGGATATGTAAGTAGGCCTCATTTAGACAGACAGTGGTCATAAAGGCCTGGGCTGGCAATAGTAGGAGAAGAGTTTGTAGACATTCTGAATGATGGAACTTTTAGACAGGACAGATCCAGAATTTGCCTCCAAGGGTTTTTTTTTTTTTTTGGGACAAGAAATAATCTTGAGTGAAAGCCTTTTTTCTTTCTTCAGGTTCTATAGTTCCCATGGTTTAGAAGATCCTGTGGGATCTGAGGAACAAGGTGTAGTTTTTTTTATGGGTATGGGATGTCCCTTGTAAAGGGCTTTTCTTTCCAACAGAGGAAATATCCCTCTTGTACTATTGCCAGCACCCAGCGGTCTGTGGTGATGGTCCCCTGAAGCAGAAGGCAGTGGGAGAGGCAGGCTGACAAGAGGAGATGGGCAAGGCATTCACACACTGTTGGAGCCATTTCTGTCATGAAAAGGCTGTCTGAGTAGGTTGAGAGGTGGATGGTCTGGAAGTGGTCTGCCTCCTGGCTCCTTTTCTATGCCTGGAAGAGGATGGAATAGTAGAGGAGGGGATCCCCCTGACAAAAGTAGCCTTAGGGTAATTTCTGTAATATTTGGGAAAGGGAGACACCAGCAGGTACTTAATATCTTGAAGCTCTTTACTCATCTCTTGAAGGTTTTTAAAAAGGTCTGCAAACTGCTTACCAAACAGGAGGTTGTGGTCTAGCAGGGCATCAAGGATTTTAGACTAAGTCCTCCGGTAGGGGTTGAAGGTGTAGCCATGATTATCAGCATAGGACTAATGCAGAAGCAGTGGACCTTGCAGAGGCCTCTGCTACATCATAACTGCATCTAACAGAATGTCTGACCACTTGAGAAGCCAGGGACAGTTTTGATGCTACCTCTGTTTTGCTGTGGCAGTCAGGCCTAGATGACAGGAGGGTAGAAGCTTAGTTAACTAGGTCCAAGACATATTTTTATCAGATGGGTTTGATAGTTGATAGCTCTGAAGGCTAGGGTGGAGGAGGTATAAACCTTTCCTATCATGTCCATGTTCTTATTGTCTTTGTCAGTAGGTAAGAGAGGAGGAGGAGGAGGAGGAGAAAATCTGTCTTGACTGGTTATCAGGGGATAGAGCAATCACTGCTGGGTCTCGTAGGGGTAGTTTTACCAGGAATTTTTGGTCATCTGGATCTTTATACAAATGGTCAGGTCTCTTAGGAGGTGGTGGATGTGAGTCTGGGCTTTTTGATGCTGAAGAAAATGCATCAAGGTAGGCAGGAATAAAGGGTGAAATGGCTGAAGGGGGGCAGAGATTCAACTAGAAGTAACTCAAAGTATCTCAAGTTTCAGTCATTTGGGAAGAGTCATTTAAAGTATTTTCATTTTTGTGATGGTCTCCCCAAAGGCGATATCCTCTGGTGGAGAGTCCCCCTCTATGGATTGTTCATCAGGGGAATAGTATTCTAGTGAGAGGCAATTTGAGATGAATAAGTAATGGACTCATCAGAAGATGAGTAGTAAACATCCTGTTCTTCCACTTCATGCGAAGTGGGAAGGTGGATAGAAGAAGCTGAGCCAGACCTAGGGTTGAGAACAGGAATGGTGGAGGATGAAGAGGCCGTGGGCCTAAGGGCCATGTAGGCCTGCATCAAGGAGTTGGTGAAAGATTGCCAGTCAGGAACTCCCTCCATGGAGAGGAGGACGTGTTTAGTTTCCATTTCCTTTTCAAAGGAGTAGCCGTAGGGGAAGGCCTACTTTCAGGGGCTTGGATGGGAGCTGGGGCTTCAGGTAGTGGCATCCCAGTTAGTCTTCCGGCGGGTGGATGGTTCCCCCTCGATGTCGGTAGGGACCGCCGTCTGAACTGTCTCCGTGGACATGCTGGCCATTACTTTCAAAGCGGCATCCTCGAGGGGAGTTGACAAAGTATATGGCTCTAATGGACATCCCTCAACCCCTAAATTGGAAGCTGGCGGGATGTCTGAAGGTGGAATGTCAGAAGTACTAGGCCATGGCAACTTGACCTTTTTTCATGGTGGTACCACTGGGGCAGCAGACTCACGATCCATTCTGAGCTCTAATTTTTTAAGCCTCTGGTTTTCTAGGTACAAATTAAGGACAGCCAGATGGCTTCTGAGCATCTCTGGCAGAAAAGATTGACAAATAGGGCAAGAGGTATCACTGTTCTCGGCCTAGGCAAAATACGCAACAGTCGTGCGTGTCCTTATGCGGAATCTGACGCCGCATCGGCATTTACCCTTCTTAGTGGACATCGGCTAAAGGGGGTGAACACCAAACCAAGCTCAAGCAAGTGAAACAAAACAAAATCCCCAACGGGGTACTTAGCTTTAAGATGTCTTGAAAGTAGGGGAGCAAAGAGATCGATTTGACAGTCAACTGTGGCTGAAAAGTTCTGAGGTCTGTGGGTGCACATGTCGCATTTAAGGTCCCTGGTTTATGGCCCTATGTGTGACATCCCACACACCTGCAGTAACCAGGCTTAAGCTTTTGTATAGGAGCCGACGTTCGGGTCGCCTGAGGCAGAGAATCCCACTCTAAGAATACTGCAACATAGGAATAGGACATCTTTAGAAACTGCCTGAACTACGCAGCTCGGTGAAAAAGACACAAATAGTAGGTCTGACTTTTGACACTGCTTTGTTCTATGAAGATAAAAGGGTAACTGCCTATGAAAATCAAGTAAATACAACATATGTTCCCCTTGTTAGAGGAATTTGGGGAAAAATAGCAATCGTATGGACTGGTTGAGCTTAGATTCTGTGGCAACCTTGGGCATAAGGGGGGATTAGTATGAATGGGCACTATCTTTATGAAAAATGATGTAAGGAATCTTGGATGACAGCGTCTGAATTTCCAAGACCCTTTTTGCTGAAGTAATGGCAATAAGAAAGACCATCTTCCAAGAAAGGAACTTCAAGCCACAATCACTAGCTGGTTTAAAGAGTTTCTGAGTTAGGCCTTATACGACAACAGTAAGGTCCCATGACAGAGAATGTTCTTTAACTGGAGGTCTGAGGAGAAAGATTCCCTTCATGGCGGCCTTACATCATTTGGCTATAGCAGAACCACCAAAAATATTTCCTAAATGGAAGTTTGAAATGGCTGCCAACTGAAGTTTGATTGTAGAAAAAAACAGCTCCCTCTCTAGCAGTGAGGAAGAGCAAAATGGCTGAAATCGGAGCTGAAAAGTGGTCAATGTTCTGTCTGAATGCCCAGAAAACAAATCTCTGCCATTTACTCAAACTTTCGTGGTGGACAGCTTCTGGAAAGGTAGTACAATATCTCGAACAGGGGAGGCAAGCCTGGACCTTTGTACAATTACTGAGGTGGAGAAACCAAGCGGTCAGCTTGAGGGAGAGTAGACTGGGATAACCCTTTAATGGGTGAAGGAGGAGGTCCTGTTTTGGTTTCAAAATCCAAGCACGACATTTCAGGTGAGACCAGAGAAAGGGGAACCAAATCTGGCAAGGCCAGTAAGCAGCAATTAGGATTACAGAGATAGTCAACCATTTTGCTTTCTGTAGAAATTTTGGTATCAGGGGTAGAGGGGGATAAGCATAGAGGAGACCAGACAGACAACTGTGAATCAGAGCATTCCTCTGGGACTTCCCCGAATGGGGGGATCAGAGCAAAGTAGCTGCTGCAATTGTTCTGAGGGGATGCAAATAAATCATAGCAGGGATTGCCCCACAGGCTGAAGATCAGGTCCGCTACTGATTGACTGAGGGACCACTCGTGAGGGGTCAGGATTGACCTGCTAATTTACTATACAAGAACGCTGGACTTCCCCCGGTATGCAAGTTCCAAGCGGACAGCAGTTTGAAGACACTGCCCATTCCCAGACCCTCATGGTCTCTCGGCACAAGGGATAAGAGCGGGTTCCTCCTTGTTCGTTGACGTACCAGACAAGTGACATATCTGTGTGAATCGCAATAGCTCTTAGAGGGAGAACGTCCTGAAGGGCTTGCAACACAAGAACTGCATCTCCAGAATACTGATAAGCAGCCTGGTTTCTACGTGTGCCCATGTGCCTTGGACCATCTTTTCCCTTGAAATGCACCCCCCCCCCTCCCCAAACTGGGAAGAGTCTGTCGTCACTTTGAATGAGGGGAAAGGAAGTGGGTGCAGTCTGTTAATGGTCTGGTCATCTTGATAGAAGCCACCACTGGAGAGGTCTTCTGCAAACCGAAGTCAACTTGATAGGAGCAGATAGAGGCTGGTAAAGAAAAGACCACTGAGCAGCCAAGGTCCATTGAAGCACTTGTATAAAAAACATGCAAACTTAAAGAATAGTTGATAAAATCTTACCGTAACCACAGATGTCATGCTCTTACATGTTGCAGTATTCCAACTCTTGGGTTTCCCTGTCTTGCTACCTGAACGTCCGGCCAGCGTACATAAGCTTCAAGTCACTGCTAGGTGTGTGGGATGTCTGATGTTGGCTAAGGGAACTTGGGCCATAAAAGTGACATCAGCATGCACCGGTCCTCAGAAATTAGTGCCTCAGTCAGACCCCAGTCCCAGGAAAACTGCAAGTCTAAGGCCATCCAAAAAGGGACCGTTTAAGGGAAAAGGGTGGAGAAGGAATACTCCAACATGGAAGAGAAGGACATCTATGGTTATGGTAAGATTTTTCACAACTATTCTATGTCCTTCTATTCTCATGTTGCAGTATTCCAACTTTTGGGTGAGTGCCAAAGCTCACTGGGAAGAAGAGGGTGGTGGCTTGGAACTATTCTCTACAAATACATGGAAGATTGCCCTGGCAAATCTCTCACTGGATTTGGAAATTTGGTCTAATTTGTAATGTTTGGTAAAGGTGTGAACAGATGTACATAATTGCCTCTAAAATGGTGGCAGTGTCCAATCCCTTAAAGAAAGCTCCAGATGAAGCCACAGACCTAGTGGAATGGGCTTTAACTTTGAACTGCAAGGATTTTCCATGGTGTGCAAAGCAGAATTAAATGGCTCTGGAAATCCAGGCTGAAAGTGTCTGTTTTGTCACTGCTTTCTCCAGGGCCCTAGGGTGAAAGGAGACAAACAATTGGTAAGAGTTTCTGATAAATTTTATTTTACGTTTGTTTACCAGGATAGTCTGACTGGGCTAGTAGCCCATTTTCAGTGGAGGCCTGGAGAGAAAAGCTCCAAAGATAGTTACATACATAGTAGACAGCTTACACAAGCAAGACATAAACAGTTAAGGTAGATATGAATATTTAAAACTCATAATAAAATGAAACCTGGCGAAATTAGATAAAAATAGAAATATATCTAATTATTATCAATTCATACACATATAACATAACCTAATACTTGAAAAAAATCCTTTACTATATGGCAACCTGGTATTACAGTGGGAAGTGAAATGAGAAAGAGGAGAAGTTGGTCTTGTCTAGGCAGAACCTAAGCTGTCTGTGCACATCAAGGGAATGTAAGAGACACTCACTGTCACTCTGAGGATAGGCAAAAAAGGTAGGAAGGTGAATAGCTTGTTTTAAGGATAGCTCATTGCCCACCTTGGGCATGAAGGAAGGGTTGGTCCTGAGGGTTACCTTGTCTTTGTGGAAGATGAGGAAAGGGGGAATGACCATGAGAGCCTTCTAGCTGATGTCAAGGCCAATAGGAGTACTGTTTTCCAAGTGCAGAGTTTCAGAGAAGACAGAAGCTAGTTCAAAGGCGACCACCATGAGCTTCTCCAAAACATAATTCAGGTCCCAGAAGGGTGTGATGGGTTTCCTGGTGTGCCTGTGATGCAGCACTCCCTTTCCAACGACATTCCAGGGAAGATGAGCAGAAATAGCAGCCAGGTGGGTTTTAATGGAGTACACCAATCCTGACCTGCAAGAGTTCACACAGGTATGAAAAATACCAGACTGACATCACACTGCAAAGGTCCAAATGTCTTAGTAGACACCATATGGAGAATATTTTCTATTTAGACATACAAGATCTCCCAGTATTAGGTTTACTGGCCTCTTGCAGGACTGAGCATGTCCTCGTTGTAAAAGTGTCTGTAAGGGATTAGAATTCTATCACCCACAGGCTGAGTTTCAGAGACTAAGTGGGGATGGATTAGAGATCCCTTGTCCTGTGTGAGAAGGTCCACTCTGTGAGGTAACTTGTGGTGACTGTCCCTGGCTAAATGCAGGAGTAGGGGGGGAACCAGTGCTGTCTTGGCCAAAAGGGAGTCATCAAAAAGACTTTTTGGTCTGTCCTTCTGAATTGTTAGTAGGTGAAGTAGTGGGAAGAGGGAATGCATACAGAAACATCCCTTTCCAAGAGATTAAGAAGGCGTTTGTTGCCCTCGCCAGAGGAGTGGGCAGCCTGGTGCAAAAGGATGGAAAGTCATCTGTTCATAGCAGAGGCAAACAGATCTCTGAGGTGTACCCCACTGCCGATTATGTCCAACACCACATCCATGTGGAGCATAAATTCATGAGACTGTGAGACGGACCTGCTTAAGGTGTCTGAATATTCTCTTCTGAAGGTATGTACACTGTTTGTAGTGACTCATGGTTTTGTGGCAACCTCCCACACTAGCACAGCTAGTCTGCATAGCAAGTATGACTTTGTTCCCCCACGCATTTTCACATACCACAGAATTGTACTGTTGTCTGTGAACAATTTTAGTGGGCTTTGTTTCAGCGCGTGTAGGAAGGCCTTTAGGGCCAAAATAATTGCTTTCATCGCTCTGATATTGATATGATCATGTTTGATGGAGCCTGGCCAAGTGCGCTGGACTCTTAAGGAGCCCATGTCTGCTCCCCACCCCAGATCCGAACCATCCAAGTACATCTCCTGTACTGGCAAGGCAGCCTACAAGGGTAGTCCTGAACTGCAGCTGATTTGATTCAACCACCATTAAATTTCTTTCTTCAGGCAAGGCAAGAAGGGGATTTTGTACTCTTGAGGATGGGAGTGCTGGGTTCATATAGACCTTGGGTACCATTGTAGCTTTCTCATGTGGAGCCTTGCCAATGGCAACACGGGATGGTTAATGCCATGTGATTCAGAAGTCGGAGGTACTGCCTGGCAGTCAAGTCTGTGGCCTGAAGGACAGTGAGCATGTACTGCCTTAAGTTTTCCACTTGTTGAGGTGGTAGGAAAGCCCTCAAGTCATCCGTCCTTATCCTGCACCCCAAGAATACTAGGTCCTTAGAGGGCAGTCAGGGTGGACTTGGGATAACTTAACTGGAAGCCCAGTGCTTGCAAGAGTGAAATAACTGTTTGTAGATGGCACTGCTGGGATTCTGTGCAGTCCGTCTGGATGTGAGGGTAGCCTAGGTAAGGGAAATTTGAATCCCTTGGGTCCTGCAAAAGGCTGCCATTGGTGTCGAGCACCTGTTGAATACCCTTGGTGCCGTAGAAAGCCCAAAGGCCAAGGCCGAGAATTGAAAATTTGAGGTGGCCACAGAGAAGTGTAGGTATCTCCTGCAATTGGTCCTTATGGGGATGTGTAGGTAGGCATCCTTGATGTCAAAGGTGGCCATGAACCATTTGAGGTAAAAATCAAAGGGAAAAAAAGTTTGCAGGGTGAGCCGACAAAAGGTGGGCACTTACAGAAAGAGACTGGAGGTGGGAAAGATCTAGGATTGTTCTCCAGGGACCATCTTTCCTTGGGACCAGAAAGAGCCTAGAGTAGAAACCTTTTCCCTTCTTTGTCAGAACGACAGGCTGAATGGTTCCCTGGGAGATGAGGTTGTCTATAACTGACTAAAATAAGGGAAATTGTTACTTGGGGGCTGTGGAATACCCCTCAAGGATGGACTTGTAATTCAGGTCATGAAATAACCCTTCTCTACAATGGATAGGGCCTTCCTGTCTGTGGTGATGTTTTCCACACTAGGAGACAGTGACAGCACCTTTGGGACAGGGGAAAGGTGTAGAGGGGCTTGTGCAGGAATGGGAGGTAGTCACAGACTACCTGCCCAGTTCTGAAATTGAGGCTTCTGGGCTGGAGTCTGTAGAGGCCTAGGAGTAGTAATTTGCATCCTGGCAGTCTTTCTGGCTGTGGAAGGAGTGGTGAGGACAGAATGCTTCCTGTGTTTTTGATGGATAATTCATATGGAATTTGGGGATAGGAGAAACAAATAGGCGCTTTAAGTCTTTTAACTCCTTCCCTTTTTGTTGTGGAGTTTTGAATAACTCAGCCACCTTTGACCCAAAAATAGCAGAGTTTTTCAGAGGCGCATCTAACAGTTTTGCCTTGATGTCATCAGGTAGGGGCTGTAACCTAAGCCAGAAATATCTTCTCAGGACTGAAGAAGATGCAGGTGACCTGGCAGAAGCTTCAGGAGCATCGTAGCTGCACCTAATGGAATGCCTAGTGACCTGAGATGATAGGAATAGAAGACTGGGTATCTGAACTTTGGCAGGAGAGTCTGGAATGTCACTCAGTTATTTAGTGGCCTGTTCCAAAAGGGTTAGAGCATATTTGGACATATGGGTCTGGTAATTTATTGCCCTGAATGCCAAGGGAGAGGACGTGTAAACCTTCTTCCCTAGGTGTTCCGTGGCTTTGCTGTCTTTGTCTGTAGGTAGGTAGAAGTGAGGAACATGGAAGGAGTTTAGATGACTTATCAGCTGACACTGAAACAGTAACAGGGTCCGCTGCAGGGCACTTAAGGAATTTGCCTCCCTCAGGGACTAAGGAAAATCTGTCAGGCCTGCAGGGTGCAGGAGGCTGAGAATCAGGATTAAGTGATGCTGCATTAAATGCATCTAGAAATGCTGGCACTACTGGAGGAACAACTGGAGGGGCAGGGGAGGCAATCTGAAGTAGTTCATATCTTTTCTGAACTTCTGTCATCTCAGGAGTACAATTTAAAATGTTCTCTCATCTTTGCAATGGTCTCCCCAAAGGCGAGATCCTCGACTGGGGAATCTGCCTCAGTGGATTCTTCCTCTCGGGAGGCATAGCCGAGGGGGGATGGCAATTGTGAGACATATGAAAGGGAGTCCTCTGAGGAAAAGTCAGAGGATTCCTCAACTTCAGCCTGTGAAGTCTCCAAGGGCTGAGGCCTAGAGCTCATCACAGGAGGAGCCACTGGGGGAAGGTAAGGATGTAGCAGGCCTTAGAGCCATAAAGGCATTGAAAAGATTCTGAGAAAAGGCTTGTCAATCTGGCAGGCTCACGACTGTGAGAGATGCAGGTTTCCTTTTCTCCTCCCTTTTAAGAGAAGGCCTAGCAGGTGTCTAAGCAAAGGTAGGTCTAGAATCAGTAACCTGCGAAGTAGTGGCGGGATCCGTCCAGGCAGCCAGTACAAGTAGAGATCTCCCCTCACTGTCAGAAGCCGATGTCTGCAAAACCTCTAAGGCCATGCCTTCTGCTCTGGGTTCTGCAGCTTCCACATTGTTACCCGCTGTACCAATATAAGCAGCAACTGAGTGTTCCTCTAGGCTGATGTCAGCCACAGGAGGAACTTTTAGTGGAGGAAATGCAGCTACAGATTCAGGACTAGTAATTTTGGCCTTTTTTGGGTGGCTAGACAGGCTGACCGGACAACCTTCTCCATACTCTAAGCTAAGCGCTTGAGGTGGTTTCTCAAGATAAATGTTTAACTTGTGCAGACGGCTACACAGGATTTTCAGAATGAAGGTCTGGCAGATACAGCAGGATGCATGGTCGTGAGTAGGCCCTAAACAAAAAAAAGGCAAAGTTTGTGGGCCTCTTTATGGGAGATCTGACACTGCACCTACACTTTCCCTTCCTGGATGACATGAACTCACACAGGCATGCAGTGACCCAAACAGCAGAACGTCCCCAATGGGGTACTTATCTTAGAATTTTTTGATCAGAGCCAGAACAGCAGACGTTTACTTGGTGGCAGAGAAATTCTGAGGACTGGTGTGTGCAGACGTCACTTTTATGGCCCACGTTCCCTTAGTCAATATCAGACGTCCCACACACCGAGCAATTTCTAGAAGCATTTGTATACTGCCCGGATGTTCAGGTAGCAATACAGGGAACCCAAGAGCTGGAATACTGCAACATGAGAATTGAATGATATCTAAGGTAATGGCAGCCGCCATAGATCCAAGAGCCTGAAGGATCAATTTTACCGAAGGCTGGTATAAGATGGCTTGAACATGGTCTCTCAATGTCTGTATGAGATGATGGGGTAGAGATGTAAACTGATTTGATGTGTCCAAAACAGCCCCAATGAATTCTAAACTCTGCACCAGAGATAGGTTTGACTATCAGGTTTACAGTGATGTTCAGATGATTGGCAAGACTGATGAAGTAATACCTGGCCTGAATTAGTTGATATCTGGGTGGGGCAGTGAACAGCCAGTTGGTCAGACATGGAAACACCCAGCATCCTTGCAGTCTCAGGTGATCTGCAACTACTGCCATTCATTTAGTAAAACACCCTGGGGGCTGTGGTGAGTTCAAACGGCAGAGCACTGAACTGGTAGTGGCGAGCTCCAAGAAGAAAGCACAGACTACTTCTAGAGCGCATGTCTATTTTGATGTGATACTACGTGGCCTATAAGTCTACAGAGCACATCCAACCACCTTTTCTCAGCAGTGGTAAAATGGACTGAAATGTAACCATTCACAACTTTGCCTTCTTTACAAACAAATTCAGTTTGCTTGGATCCAGAACTGGTCACAGTGCCAAAGAAAACCAGGGACCTGAGAAGTGTGAGTAAGTTCCAAATCCTTTTTGTTTAGTAGTGGCTGCTTGGATGACTTTTTGCAGTAACTTTTGAATTTCTGACACTGCATACTCCCCATGACTGGGTGGAACACTGGCACGTTTCTTTAACTTCTCTGGTGGAGGAAGGAAAGAGGAAATGTAATAACTTCTGGATATAATGTTTAGCACCCATTTGTTTTCTGTTAAACCAGTCCAGGCAGCTGGGTACAGCAAAAAATGACCCCTGACTGCATCCAGAGTTGAGAAGTCAAGCAGTGCTTCGGGGGGGGGGGGGGTAACAAGACTTAGCAGAGGCTCTCTGAAGCCCTGATTATGCTGTCTCCCTCTGCCCCTGGGGCAGCAGCATCTGCCACTGAAAGCTCCACCTTCTGCCTCTGGAGGAAGAATCCCATTATTGCTCCTGGGAAAACCCCTGAAACTTTCGGAAACAGGTTTTTCTTGCCATTACCCTGGTTTCTAGAAAGTTCGCTGAGGGGTTGAAAACCTGCTCTGACGTCAGACAAGGTCTTCCCTTCCTGCTCACTGCAGGTTAGGGTCTCTGAAAGATGGCCCGAATAAGGAATAGCCAAACAGGGCATTCACAAAGGATGTCTTAAAGAGATCCATGAAATCACAAAGCCTCATCCGGGCATGTCTTCTAATAGCAATACCTGAGCCAGCTGCCCATGAAGCATCCTCCGTGGAATGGGAGATAAACCACATGAAAGAATTAGACTAGAAGAGAGAGTTGCCAGCTGAGGGAGAAACTTAGTAGAAGTCCTCCGCCAACATGGTCTCTGCTAGAGTCAGAAATTTTGTTAATCATATAGCTCTGCAATAGAGTAAAATGTGCCAGGCAGTTTATCTCGGTGAGAAAGTGGCTGAGGCATAAACATGCTTACCAAACCTGTCCATCGCTCTGGACTCCCTGTTTGGCAGATGAACAGTGGAGCTCTGTTCAGCTAGCTCCTTCTTGGCAGCTGCTACCACAACCATGGCATCTACCAGTATACTCATGATCCAATACGGTCTGTGTCCTGCGGTGGGGGATTTGAACAAGAACTTACATGGTCGTTTTAGAATATGTTTGCTCATGTATCTCCTTCCAGGCCTGGCAGGACAGCAAATCCGCGGAGGAGTCACCCAGGATGTAGATGGGCCCATGCCGAAAGCCTCCAAAAACACGGATTCTTCTAAAGGAGGTGGTTGGGCCAACCAACCACATCTCTGCTACAGGATTTCAAAGATGTCTCCAAAGGAGATGTCCTCTGGTGGTGATTGTAGGGATCCTCTCTCTTCAAAGTTGTTGTCCTTGGTGAGGGACTCCAAGAGGGAGTCACTGTGTCTCCTTTTGCATGTCTTATGAAGAATCTCCTTTGTGGGATGTTGATGGGTGGTCTTAGAAGAAGAGGGGATTCCTTACAGGGGAAGAGTTTGAAGGCTTGTTTGGACAGGCTGACTCTGGACAGGGATTACAGGCTCAATTCTCTGATCGAGGGAGGGTTGACAGGGAGGTTTCACAGCTCAGATACACTGGATCCCTATGACTGGAGAAGGCCCTTTCTACAACATGGAACAGCAAAGGAGCTGAAGCAACCGAAAACAGGGTAGGCAGTTCCAATGAGGATTCCAGGTAGAACCAGACAAGAACTGTCCAGCTCCAAAGCGCTGAGGAGAAGAGGCAGCTCCAATAAGGTCTGAGCCAAACTGCTCCGCCTGGATCTGACAGGGATATACCGGAGAGTCCCACTACAACCAGAGGACATCAGAGCAGAGTAAGTCAGGGCAGCAGTCTGAGTAGAGGAAGGACAGCTCCTCAGATCTGACCCTGTCTCACTTGGGTGGCTACGATCCTGGGACTCTGATAATGAAGGACGGACTGGTGAAGACGACTGCACTGGAATGGAAATGGTTGCAGATCCCAAAGGGAAGTGAACACACAAAACCCCCATCTGGATCAAAATCTTAAGGATCTTTCTTATCTTATCCATGCTGACCTCCAAAAGGCTCCTAGAAGACCTGGAGACTACTGAGGGTGGCCTAGAACTTCTAATGGGTGTCTGCAGCAGTCTAGAGGGAGATGAAGCCCTGCACCCAACTCTGGAATTAAACTCCTCGCTCTTGGATCGGAAGCCTTAGGATCCAAAACAGAAGCTCCAGGAGAACTGGCCAAATAAACACTGGTTGGATCCAAGGAGTGTTTCCGATATACTAGAGCCAAGACTGGTCTCTGATCCGACCGTGTCGGATCTGAAGATTTTGGTCATTTGGAGGGTGGCTCCGATTAAGCCCTTGAGGGCTTGTGAAGGTGCTTCTTTGGGTCAACGGACCCACCCACGCTCTTAGAGGAGGTTTGAGCCCCTGGAGACACATCGGAAGCAGAAGGCAAGTCACTTAAGGATTAACTTGTTCTTGCAGTTGGCAATGGCCCTAGAATTGAATCCCTCACAAATGGAACAAGCCAACCACAGATGTTCAAATCCTAGACACATGCACCTGCTATGAGCATCAGAAAAGGGTATTTTGTACCCACATTCTGAGCTCTGTTTAAATCCAGCAGGTTTGTCATAGTGAAAACACAAGCAGCACCCAAAAGAAATACAGCTACCTCAACAAAGCAACCACACCCACTCAAGAAAGGAAACTAGCACTTATCTAAATCCCCTTTAGTTAACCAGTGTTTTTTTTTTTTTTTAAACAGAATTACACAACTGCAGAGAGAGAGAAAAAAAGAGCAGGCTAAGCCCCAACAGTTGAAGAAAGGCCAGAAAAATTTAACTTCTAACTCTGCACAGCTAAAGAAAGGGAGGAAAGACTGAAAAATAATCAAATACGATTTGTCAAAAGACATGAAAAATACTGAGAGATTCCCACCGACTAGTTGAATGCTCAGACTCCAGAAAACACATGTCTGTCACTGCTGGCAGCAAACAATATCTGAGGAGGTTAGGCAGAGAACAGAGCATTATGGATAGAGGAAGGAGCTCAAGACTTGGATCTTAGTCTGTAAGAACACGGCTGAGTTGGATTCAAGGGTCAGATCCATAGCCCAACTGCGAGGAGGAATAAAAGGGACAACATCAGATATGAGAATTTAATTACAGGGTGCACACACTGCAGCAGACCCTACACTTCCACAACCAAATACTGAGAAAGAATACTCTGTTAAAGCCAAGATCTTGACAGCTACTGGCTAATAATGCATTCAGCCAGTGAATTGTGACCCAGTGGTCATCTTTGGGGGGGGGGGTGAAGGAATCACCATTACCCAATACAAATTGGTTCTCAACAGATACATCATTATGAAAAGCAGCAAACCTTAACAGCAACGCCATCCAATGTGTAGCAAGTGCCAAAGGCAAAGCTGCTTCAAGTCATACCTCCGCATAGGTCAAAATTATGAACACCAGCAAACAGCTGCTGATCAGATGGGTGCAGACATCCCAAATACAGCTGTTTTACTTGTCATGATGACAAACTATGAAAAAGCGTGTGTTAATGAGAATCACTATGCTACAAAGCATCAGTAGCTAAGGTGAAAATTTCCCGTTGTTTTTGTGGCAAGGCACTTGGACATGACAAAAAAGCATTGGTGAAAAAGTGGAGAGAGCCTGGAAAACAGTAGAAATTTTGAGGCTATGCAAAGCTGCACAGGAAACCATATAACCTATCCCAAAGAAATATGCAACACCAAACGCAAGCTGAGTTGAGAAGTACACTACTCCAGCAGAACAAGTACTACAGATTAAAACCAAGCCACCCACAGAGAGCAAGAAAGTGCCCAAGGCATGTAATGAACTACTAATTGTGGCATTAGTGAAATTGAAATACAGCTATAAAATTAATTGTCCACAGAAACAGAAAAGTCCTTAGAAATTATTAAATTTGATTTGCTACCTTTATCTTCCAGAAATCCACATCCTGATCATCTGAAACTGGACTGGGATTTGCAGTTAATGAAATTTTATATAATATTTTACCAATGAAATAAATGGAGTAGATAGAATTCTAAATGCCAACTTTCACTTTTAGCTTTTATGGGCATTACAAGTCTACCCAGACAATGTAAAACTGTACCACTCAAGTACAAAATCCTTGTTCAGAGGATGAATAGCAGCATGTCTTCTGGGACTCCACTGTGACTTCACTGGCCATTAAATGTACAGACCACAAGTGGGACCTATCCTTGGAAGCACAACAGCACTGTCAGTTTCTCTGGCACTTGTTTCTACAGCAGCCAGTTCCCTCCTTTTGAACGCACCCACACTAGTAGTCTGTCTAGACGGGGACCAGCCAGGCTACTGGGAGTAAGGACCTGTAGGATTCTTGGAGGATCTCTTCCCCAGGGTAGGTGGGGTCTATGGACCATTAACCCTTGGTGTCCTCTGGTGGGGACTGGGGTGAAGCCTCCCCATTCAAGATCCATGTCTGGGAAAGGGTCTCTGAGGGGACTTGAGTCCTCTTGCACAATCTTTTTCAAGGTGGGCTTGCGGAAGATTTGCCCAAATTTTCCGGAAGAGAAGGCAACTTGCATCTGTGGCAACTCCTGTGTGCCTTGGATCCTCTGTTCTGGGAGGGCAAGATAGATGAACAGCGCAAAGGTTCTGCTTCTATGGTGTACAAGGGTAGAGCCAGTGCAGTAGGTGCCTGGGACTGAAGTCGCTGGCACAGACACAGATGGACGGGATTGTTGGTACTGCCAACTCTTACAGAGGCTACCATGATGAACACTGGCAGTGAATGGGCAGAAGACTGGCAACACTGACAGGGATCCCAAAACAAACAATCCCTTTCAGGACTAGTGTGGGTAAGCACAGACACTACTGGGGCAGACACAGTCATCAGTGCTGACAGCATCTACACTGGAAGCCACATACAGACATGCCAAAATTAGGAGCACAAGGGTATCGGACTAGTTTCAATACTAATACCAAAACTGCATCCAGGGTAAGAATTTAAAAAGGGTTTGAGCTTCTTAGGATGCCTTAAGCTGAAGTTGCGCTTCAACAAATCTTATCTTTTCCCAATCCACCCAAGTGGGGCTGGATGTTGCTGTTGTAGGGAGAGATGAAAGAAACCTGGATAGCTCCTGCTTTGAAGAGAGAAGCTTCTCATTCTATTCCTTGAAGTGGAGTTAGACGGGGTCAAAACCTTTTAACTAAGACAGGCTGGCTGCAAAGGAGTGGTCAATGAAACTGACCCTGGATAGTGGGAAAACAAAACTACTGCTAATCTCAGCCAGGGATAACTTCTATAAGACAGTGATCTGTGACTGACTGACTCAATCTTTTTTGATCTCTTGGGCTTATCTTTAATCACTAAACTTCTTCCCTCTCTCTACATAGTCCTAAATGAACTCTTGAAAGAGAACCTTCGATGGGTCAGGAGGGGCCTAAAATTACATTTTTTTACACAGAGCAAATGAAATTAAGATATTCACCACCAAGACGCATGACACAAGTCTATCATCCAGGGGTGGGGTAGGGCATCTAGAGTCTGCATTGTTTGCAATTGTGGAATCCAGATGCTTTATCCTTACTCATGTTAGCCCAAGGAAAAAAAAAGTTTATGGAGGACTAATATCAGCCAATGTTATTTAACCTTTACAATCAAAAAGAGTGAGAAGTAAAATTTTCTTTTAAAGAGGATAGATGAAGGAAATGAGTATGGAAAAAAAATGGAAGACTTAAAAATAAAAGTTTTAGAAAAACACTTGAAAGTCAGAAACTAACTGTTGAAGACTACTTTCTGAACTATGAAAATATTCTGAAAAGAAATGGTCGTCTGACCAAGCAACTAAAGGTCTTTTTTTGAAGCTCAAGATAGTATGGAGATAGTTGAAGCACTTGATGGCAGCAATAAGACTTGGACAGCTAGCTCAGAGGAAGGAATTATGGGACAGGGTATTAGTTTCAACTAGCTCAGTCCTTTCCCATAATTTGTTGCTGCTGTGGTGAAAGGCACCTCCTGTGAAAAGTCCATTGGTTCCAGTGTACAGACAGAACAAAATTACATTTGGTTTACTTCCAAGATGACTGCACATAGAGTTCAGGCTCTCCCAGTCTGAAAACAGAAAGCAGAGAAGGCCAGCGGACATAGATTTCTGGGTGAATCTCAGTAACTGGCTAGTAAGGACAGTTGGAATGCCAGGAAAAAGAAATAAAGGACATGAGGAAAAAGAGCTACAAAAAGTGAGGAAAAACAAACTGGAAGGAATACTGCAGTTGTTCAGCAAGCAGCAGTTCAAGTTCCAGACATGACTTCTAGTAACCTAGAAAAAAAACAATAAAACAGCTGCACACAGACCCGGCTAAAATAAACAAAACACAGATGGAGTACACCACCACAAACAATAACAAGCTGGGAAAACATGGAAGGAGCTTTAAACAGATATTCAGATAAGGTGACAGAACTGCAAAACTCAGATTGTAATGAAGAGAATTCTGGCTGATAAGACTGCGCAAAAAATGTTTAACATTTGTTAACCATGAAAGTCAGACTAGGACAGAGCCTATTTTCAGTAGAGGCAGGGGCAGAAACAGTCCACGCGCATGTCTGCGGAATGTGGGAGGAAACCCACACAAATGCAGGGAGGACATGCAGACTTTGCACAGTAGGTACTCCCAAGCTGAGAACTGAACCAGAGAACATCTTGCTGTGAAACGACAATGTTAACCGCTGCATTACTGCGCCATCCGATGTTTAAAAAATGATGGAATTAAGACAGAGCATGTAGGGTAAACCTGAGATTTTATGCTGGACCAGAGAAGTTGGAAAGAACACATTGTACTACTTTTATGAAAGCACAAATAAGCAGCTGGACAGATATTCCACAATAGGAATTGTTAATTGAAAGGGCATGTGTGTATCCTCCAAATCTGTTTATTAGAAAACCTAGACCTTTAATAGTAAAAATGCAGTCTTATCCGCAAGATCTGACAAAACCGTGGCAGAAGGACAAAGTGCTAAAAGTGCGGGACAGTAAATTGTGGAAAATGATTACTCATTGCACCCCAGGCAGAAGAGTAGTAGATATATTCTACTGTTTAGGGAATGGCAAGAGGCAGGCAGGAGATTCACACTGCTGTACCCACCCACCTTCAAAGTATTTTTCACTGGAGGGACGATCATTTTTTGATGAAGTACAGGCTAAGGAGGAAACACAAACGTCTGTCCAAAGTAAGCTGTGAAACAGGAGATTCTGCTTTGTGTTGCTCTGGTGATGGGGACTACAGAGAGACTGAGCCCGTGAAATCTTTTCCACTGTTTCAAGAGAAAAGGCCAGAGAGAAGGAAGAAAAACACAAGAGTTGACTAGAAGAATCGAGAATATGTTGGAAATGAGAGATACAGGACTTGGGAGATGAAATTAACAGAATTAGCGCTAGTAACTTGGAAATTGACAAATGTGGTATGATAAAGCAATAATTATATTTGTGAAACATGACAGAACAAGAAAATCTACAAATAATGGACTTCCCCAGACTTTGTTAAACTTGTAGGAGACATTAAAGCATATGCACTAATTCACATTACTAATGTTGGGAGAACAAAATCAGTAACTTGGAAACTGACAAATGTAGGATTACAAAGCAATAATTATACTTGTGAAACATGGCAGGATAAAGGGGTTTGGAAATACTGGATTTTTGTAGACTTTGATAAACTTTTAGCAGACTCTAAAAGCATATGCCCTACTTATTTTATTTATTTTACATTTCTTGACCGGGATAGTCTGACTGGATACATGTCCATTTTCAGAGGAGGCCCGGGGAGAAAAGCTCCTAATATACAGATAAAAACACACATACATGCCAAGGGTATTATAAAGTCAGTAAGGTTTGGCATTCAAGAAGAATTCACAATTTTAACGGGAGAAAAGCTCCAATTGCACAGAAAAAACATACATACATGCCAAGCAAATATTACAAAGTAAGGTGTGTCCCTCAAGAGGGATCCACAATTTTGAGTGTGTGTAGTAGAAGATAAAATATTAAACAGGTTGATTACAGCAACAATTATTTATAAAGTAATGTACAGAACAAGAATGTCACTGTAAGCATTTGTGGGCAAGAGGCTAACACAGTATTGTTAAATTAGGGAGTTGTTATGGAGATTAATTGGGGTTGGTACATGGATAGAGCCAGTGCATTTTATAACACTGTTTGATGCCTTTTTTAAAGAGGCTTAGAGAGGGTTCCAGGGTAATGTCCAATGGAAGTAAGTTCCAAGCTTTGCCAACAGAGTTGGCAAACCGAGTCTCCAGCTGAGTTATTAGCTTTGTGTGTTTGGACTAACAGCTTGTTGGACGAACGTAATGGTCTGGAGTTATTATATGGTTTTATGACATTTTTAAGTGCAGGTGTGTTTTCGGGTTGGTTAAGATTATTATGTGCTACTATTAGCCGATTGAACTGAACTGAAGTAAGCTTGGCAGTTCTAGCCACCCTAGGAGATTAAGGTTTTGGCAGTGGTGCGTCCTATATGTGGATCCGGTGGTGAATCTGGCAATATGGTGGTAACAGTGAGAGTTTGGTAAGCTCTGATTTGTTTAGGTTACAGAGTATAGGGGAAGCATATAGAAGGGTAGAGAAGATAAGATCAGGCGACTGTGATCCTAACTACTGGGGTTAGAAAAAGTTTATTTCTATATAATGAGCTGAGCTTCTTATGGACATTTTTGATAGTTTTGTTGATGTGCAGATCGAATTTGAGATCATCAACTATTACCCGTAAGAGCTTAGTGTGGCTATCTGGAAAAATAGATACACCACTGTTTGATGTTATAGTAAAGGAAAGTGGGGTGGACCTACACATGGGGGTAAAGAGTAACAGTTTAATCTTGTTGGGATTCAACAGACGACTGTGATAGAGCCAATTTTCAACTGTGTTAAACATTCTGGGTTAAGGTTTGCAAGGCTGTTGGGGAGGAGGCTGAGCAGATTAGAGTGGGGTCATTTGTGTATTGGATGCAGGTTGCTTCGGGGGTGGCAGTGTGTAGGTTATTGATAAAGAAAGAAAAGAGTAGAGGACCTAGTTTGCCTTGCCATAGTACTGCTTGCTGTCTACCACTCGGATAGGATTGGAACCACTGTATAGTATGGTTGTCCAGGGAAACAGATTTCAGCGAGTGGATGAGTAACTGGTGGTTGACCATCTCAAAGGCCTCCGAGAGGTCTAAGAGGAGGGCTGATAGCATATTATTATTTCTGTTTAGATACATGGCACTGGTGAAGGAAAGGAGAGCGGAAGTGGTGCTATGATGTGGACAAAAGCCATGCTGAGACGAAGAGTATTTGGTTCTAAATGAGATGGTGCACATCTTCAGAGATCTACTTTGGAGAGGGGAGGAGAAGGGAGAAAGTTAACTAAGTAAAGCAAATTTTGTTTTTTTTTCTTAAGGGTACTAAAATGTTGCACGACTATTTGCAAGCTATGAAGTTTGTTTTTTTAATGTAATGGGGACACGAATATAAACAGGTGCTTTTATTTTTTATTTTTCTCCCGTCTTTTCTTTATCCTTGTTCAGTTTTAAGAAATCTAGGCACTGCAATGTAATTAAAGGGAGAGATGAAAGGTCTAGGTAAGACAGCGTGACAAGAGACAAATTAGTGTGCTTTTTTTCATGCTTGCATAGGGAAATGACTGGGTTAAAGGACCACTATGGGAAAATAATTAAAAAAATAAATATTTGTTAAATTTTCTTCAAGTTTGTCTCACTGCAAACTAGTAGACACTACTAATTTTACTCTGTTTGTAACCCTGACTGCCCTCCTGGGGCAGACATCCTGATGAGTTTGTTTTCTTCTAAAGAAAAATCTACCCTATAATACACTGCAAGCCCACTGTTTCAGAGATTACAATGACTATAGCTGGACGGTCACATGACAGTTCATGCTCTTACAATGGAAGAAGAGAGAAAAGGAGCCAATTTTGAGAGGCCTCGGTAAAAGTATCATTTACTGTCACGCAGTGACTTACATATGTGTTGCCTGCTGATGTTACACATTCTGTGAAAAAAGCTTTCAGAACTAGCAGCTCATTGCTGAGATAGCAGACTTTTTCTAGACATTCAACTATCATCTGCTTCAGTCTCTTCTCAAGTTACTCCTCCCATATTCCAAACCTCAGCTTGCAAGAGCATCACATTTCCTGCCCTGCAAGGTTCAGCTATTTGGTAACCTTTGCATAACATAACAATACACACAACAGATTTGCTTGCAGTCTGCCTAGAGTTTCAGTAAATGTGTTCCCTCATATCTCTCCTATCATCTGAATAGCACTTTTACAGTAAATTATGTTACAAAAACGCTTTTAGCAATCCGTAATATAAAGGATGTCTACGTATTCCTCTAAATAAGCCTGTAAAACACAGATTACAATTAATCTCGGCCACTGACAGATTTGGCTCTGTCTGCAAATTTATACTCTAGTCAAAGAATATTCATATTTGCATTACACCGAATTGCAGTCCTCTGCCTTATCCATTATGCATGCCACCGATGTCTGCTTATATTTGTGGATACTACTGCTTTCGTCTGCACATATTCTTTGACGTTATGCCTTTTTTGACACAACTTAATATATTCTTTCCTTCACGCTATGCAGTGCCTACTCACTGTTCTGAACACTGTGCAAACTGTTCTTGCTCAATCTCAATATTGTTGCCCACTGCTGGCTGCCACAAGTTTCTCTATTCCCAGACATCCAAACTTTCACACATTTCCTCAAGAAGCTAGATAAACCAGACTACCTCAGAGAATATGTTTTATACTACTGTCATTTCATATGTAACCGTGCCTGCTGCATTTCTATTACCAAACTAATTTACTTCTTACAGCAGGGATCAAGCTTGAAAAGTCTTTTGCCATGGAACATCAACAAAGAAAATGTGATACCAACAATTAAGATTATACACAAACAACTCATATGTACCGCAGGGATGAGTTATGGCTTCAGAAAAAGAAAAGGGTGCAAAGGTCACTCTCTGGGTTTTCAATAGCCCAGCTGTAAAGTACAGTTGTGTACACTTACCATAAATGTAGATGTTTGAGTGTATTCAATGTTGCAGTCATTACATTTGGGTAATCTGCTGGCAGGTTGCCCTCAGTCGGCCTGATTAACAAAGTCTTGGGTCCTGCGTTGGTTGTTGTCCCTTCTTCCATGACGTCAGGTCGTCAGGGGTATAAAAAGTACAGTTTTGTACCTACCATAAATGTAGATGTTCGAAGATCCACATTGCTGCAGTCCTAACATATGGGTAGTCCGCTGTCCTCGGTCGGCCCGAATACCAAAGTATTAGGCTGACGTCGGTCAAGGCGCTTAAAACTGACATCAGGACGTCAGGGTACAAAAGCGCATGACCGACGTCATTTCCTCAGTCTTTTCTTGCCCCAGATGTCAGAAGGCCCTAACAAGAAAGGCCAAAGCCAAAAACCAGCAAAACCTAACCAACCACCCGTGCACTAACCATATTTACAATATGTACAACACAAACCACACCACCACCTTCAACAACAGACGGGAAGGTGGGAGCGTAAATTGGACTGCAGCAATGTGGATCTTCGAACATCTACATTTATGGTAGGTACAAAACTGTACTATGTTCTTCATCTCACATTGCTGCAGTCCTAACATATGGGTAGAATCCCAAAGCAGAGGTAAGGGAGGATGGCAAAACTATAAAGCATTAGGAGCTGCCAACATGCCCTGTAAAATTGCAGTGGCAAATCCAGCCCTAGATTTAGAGTAAAGTGGAAGGCGGTAATGCTTAGAGAAAGTATGCACTGAACTCCAAGTAGCTGCTTCCAAAATATCTTTAGTAGCCACCCCCCTTAAAAAAGCTGTAGAAGTGGCAGTAGCCCTAGAGGAATGAGGCCTAATCCCAGCTGGAATCTCCTTACCATGATGGGAATAACAGAAAGCAATACAAAAACCAATCCACTTGGAAATAGTTTGTTTTGAAACAGGTTTGCCCTGAGAACCCAAAGCAAAAGAAACAAACAACTGCTGAGACTGCCTGAACCCTTTAGTTCTGCTCAAATAATATCGCAACTGTCTGTGTATATCCAAAGTGTGCAAAATCCTTTCCCCTTTATTTTGGGGTTTGCATAAAAAGTAGGCAAATGAATAGTTTGGTTTAAAGCCACACTAGAAACCACTTTAGGCATAAAAAGAAGGGTTAGTACGCAAAGACACCCTATCCTTGTGGAAAATTAAGAAAGGCTCAACTGCCATAAGGGCCTGTAATTCAGAAACCCTTCTCGCAGAGGTAATGGCCAACAAAAAGCAGTCTTCCATGATAAATATTTCAACTCTGCCAATGCTGCAGGCTCAAAAGGTTGTAGAGTGAGTTTCTCCAACACAAAATTGAGATCCCAAGCAGGAGTAGGAGCTCTCGTGGGGTCTTATATTCTTTGCCCCTCTAAGGAATTGCTTAAACAAAGGCTGAGAAAATAATGGTGGGTCACAGTCATAGTGAGCAGAAATTGCTGCAGCATGAACCTTTATAGAGGAGAAGGACAAACCTTTGTCCAATAACTCAGTAAGGTATTGAAGCCGCAACACTTAAATTAGGTTTAGAAACATCAAAGTCCTTTGCTGTACTCCAAAATAAAAATCTCCTCCATTTATCTCGTAAACTTTCCTTGTACTAGGCCTTCTGGCCTCCAAAATAACATTCAAAACTTGTTGTGGAAGCTGAGACCCTCCAGGGTTTAAAACAGAATATGCCAGGCTGTCAGATGTAGAGAATGAAGTTTGACATTGAGTAAATGACTGTTCTCCTGAGACAGCAGGTGAGGAATCAAGGCAAAGGCCATGGAGGCTCCTGTACCAGACTTCTCAGTAATGGGTACCAGTGCTGTCGAGGCCAATCTGGAGCTATTAAAATCATGTTTGGCTTGTCCGGTCTGACCTTCAGCAGTACCTTTGGGAGGAGAGGCAGAGGTGGAAAGGCATACACGTGAAGACTGCTCCAATTGAATGAGAGAGCATCCACTTTCCAAGCTGTGGGATGAAACCTTTTTGTGCAAAACTTTGGCAGCTGGTAATTTAATGGAGAAGCGAACAGATCTATGTCTGGAGTTCCCCATAACACTGTCAATCTCTGAAATACATGAGGATCCAATTTCCACTCGTGGGGATCCATAATTTGTCTGCTCAACACATCTGCTAAGGAGTTCTGTGCTCCTGGCAGAAACCTTGCCTGAAGATTTAGCTGTAAACTGAGAGCAGTCTCCCACAAAATCATTGCTTGTCTGCATAGAGGATAAGAATGCGTTTCCCCTTGCTTGTTGATGTACCACATGACAGTTGTGTTGTCTGTTTGAATCAACACCTGCCCTGGAAGAAGTAAATCCTTGAAAGCTATCAATGCAAATTGGACTGCTAACATCTCCTTCAAGTTGATATGTAGATGTTGAAGTCTGGCAGGCCACGTGTCTTGTACCCATTTTCCATTTAGATGAGCTCCCCAAGCTTTGTCTGAGGCATCTGTCGTTAAAATCTGACTCGCCTCTGGCCGGGTCACAGAGAGTCCCTTGTTTAGGTGACATTCCTGAGCCCACCACAAAATTCCTTTTGAATGCAAGGTATTATCTGAATGACAGTGTCCAAATCTTGGCAGTGCTGTGTCCATACATTCTTGAGATACCATTGTAGCTTCCTCATATGCAGTTTGGCATTGGGAAGTACCAGAATACAAGATGCCATGAACCCCAAGGCTTGAAGGACTGTCCTTGCAGTCAGCCTGGACTGACGAGACAACTGGTGGAAGTAAAGAGAAAGATTCTTTTGTTTGTCCGGGGTCAAAAGGCCATCTGGGATGCTGTATTCAGTCTCACACCCAGAAAGCACATGTCATGAGAGGGTACTAGACTGGACTTTATTTCGTTCACAGAATACCCCAGGCATCTTAACACTGCCATCACATACTGTAAATGATGAAGAAGTTCGTC